>NC_139041.1:6089818-6364376 GCF_964662115.1 Mustela nivalis | reverse complement strand
GAAGGAGAAACAATAGTCAGAAGTTATTATCAACATTTATATGCCAATAAGATAAACAACCTATATGAAATGGATGCATTCCTGGAAAATTATAAACTCCATAATATAACCAGGAAGAAATTAACAATCTGAATAGACTGATATCTAGTAACAAGATTGAAGCAGTGATGAAAAGACTCCCAAAAACAAGAGCCAGGAACTGACGGATTCCCTGGGGGCTTTACCAAACTTTCTTTCTTTCTTTTCTTCTCTTGATTTTTTTTTTTTAATTTTGAATTATTATTTTTTTTATTTATTTTCAGCACAACAATATTCATTCTTTTTTCACCACACCCAGTGCTCCATGTAATCCATGCCCTCTATAATACCCACCATCTGATACCCCAACTCCCATCTCCTCACACTTATATGTGACTTCTTTCCATTTTCATACTTTGTGGTCATAAGTATACAAGATATAATGTGAATTCTCTCCCATTAATTATGACTTGATTTGGACTCCAGCACATGATCTGTGATAGACAAAGTTTGGTCTGCCCTTAGGAAGAACTTATCTTATGGTCCTCAGAGACACAATCTTATGCATGGATCCCCAAAGTTCATGTAATCTAGACAGCACATAATGACTTCTGTTATTCCTTACCACCTTTCCATCTGGATGATCCTTCCTGTGCTGAAAGTGGATATCATAGTCCCCAACAATACTGGATTGAGGTCCCCACCTCCTTTCCTTTCTGTAAATGCTTCCAACATTTAGATACACCCATGTTGTTGGTGTATATGTTGGCAATCCTTCCAAGTTTCTGATGTTTCGATGTTCCATCAAGACAAAACTCCTTCCGGTAATCTTTTGTCTCTGGAAGACATAAAATCTCTCTATCTGGATAAGCACCATCTCTTTGGCTCTCTTCTCCTTGCCAATTGCATAAACTATGTCTTCCCAATTCCTTCACTTTCAAGCTATATGTATCCTTATAGTTGGAGGAAATCTCTATTCATGACATAAGGTCAACCTGGTTAAGTTTTTATTGTTTTCTTGTGGACCGTTTTTGCCTTTTTTTAAAATTTTTTTCATTCCAGTACCTGTTTGTACTGATGGGAGAATTTATCCAGAATACTTGAACTGAAAATTGATAAGTAGGAGGTTAACTTTCTATTTTGGTTGGTTTCTGACTTGGATTCTCTGTACCTTTCCTTTTTATGGTATTATTTGGGAGTGTTTCTTCCTTTAGTGTTATTCATCACTTTGTCTCCATCTTTTGTGTGTCTCCTGTGTGTGTGTGTGTGTGTGTGTGTGTGTGTCTGGATGTTTTCTGTGTGTGTTCACATAGACTTATAATTAAATTTCAAAAGATACGAAGTTGTTCTTTTATGGATAGCAATTCATTTTGACATGACTTGAACCATGTCCATCACTTCCAACCACATTTCCTACAAAGAATGTCGCCTTTTGTCCTCTTTGATAAACACGTATTCTCACAAACCTGTCTTCTAACAAACACCAAATTTTGTGTGCCTGGTTAGAATCATGTGGTTTGTCCCTTTTTCCCTTGCTTTTTCCCGTATCTCTTGACTGCAACAAGAAAGTGAAACTGTATATTATTTGTCTTTCTGAATGATAAATATTACCTAGCCCAATGTTCTCCACAACACTGCCATATGAGGCAAGTGGCTAGAATTCATTCTTGCTTATTCCTAAGTAAGAACTTTTGGTGTCTTGGGAGGACAGTGAGATGGTAGTAGTGTCTGAGAACTCCAGGCTTCTCTTCATTCATGAACACAACAGTAAGATGAACACATCAACTGCAACTGGGCAGAAATTGACCTGAAGCCTACAAATTAAACTCCACAGCAAAAGAGAAAAGAAGTCGCAGAGACTATGGGAGAAGATTGAAGACATAACTCAGGAGAGACGTGTGCAACTGGTGTGTCAGAGGCCACTAAGCCAATGCAAAAGACAAAGGCACAGGAGAAAGGAGCACACTGGGAATACACAAGAAGCCTGTTTCCCAAA
This sequence comes from Mustela nivalis, assembly GCF_964662115.1. Classification (NCBI taxonomy): domain Eukaryota; kingdom Metazoa; phylum Chordata; class Mammalia; order Carnivora; family Mustelidae; genus Mustela; species Mustela nivalis. The sequence continues at coordinate 6,362,362 of NC_139041.1, read as the reverse complement.
GCCATTGGCTGTGAAGAGCAGAGGGTCTGAATGGCCCGAGTTCATGCCAAGAAAAGGTCATGAGGCCTGGAGATTTCAAATCAGCAGGTTGATCAGACATCAATTTGAGAGAATACTGTGTTTCTCCTGCAGAGGACACCAACAAGCAACCAGGTGCAGACAGCCTAGAAGCCATGATCATAGTCCATCCCAGGAGACAGAGTGGGAAGACGGTGAGTTCTGGCAGTGCATCCATGAGAGGCCATGTTCGTGGAGATAACCTGATGGGGGCATAATAAATTTGGGGCTCTCGCACCAGCAGCATCAAGACCGAGGTACTGGCCAAAGACAGGATGGTGAGGACATTAGCTTCCTAATCTGCAAATACCAAAATCCCAACCGTTGAACTCTTGGTGGACTCTCTTCCTCTGTCCAAGCTGCTTAGTTCAAGGAGAGCAGACTCACCCATCGGGGACTAGAAGAAAGCCCTGCCCACATGTTCTCTTCCGAACACAACATTCTACAGGCCTTCAAACTGTTGAGTTGTTTGAACATCTCTTTCACAGGCACACGAGAACCCAGCATGTTAAACCTCAGCATATTCAGCCCAGAACCCAAGCACACCAAACGGCAAGCAAGGAGATCTTCTGCTGATGACTGGTCTCAAGGACAGGGGAAAGTCACAACACAAAAGCAGAGGGCATGCATGACACACACACACACAAACACACACACAACTGAGAATTTCTCAAGGGCCAGCCCTTGGGCACTCCATGACCTCTTCTTCCTATAGAACTTCCTCCCAGGCTATAAAACAGAATGGGGTTTTAGAATACTGAGAAGAAGATAGAGACCTAGATCCAATGCAAAGGTGGAAGAATCAATTGATGCTGAGAAAAAGAACAGCAAATGATCATGGCCCGGAAATCGGAGTGAAACTTTTACATAAAACACCGCCAATGGAGGATAAAAGGCAGCATCCAGGATATTCCGTGAACATCAGGAAACACAGATAATCAGAGAGTTCTGAACCACGAGATAAAGCTAATAAAAGTAAAATAATATAAAATTAAATGTTCCTGATGAAAAGATTGGAAGAATACTGGATGAAAAGTCCAGGAAGCTGGCAGAAACAGAGGATCCAAGTGATCTGGAAGAAAAAAAAGAGAGAAGGAAGAGTGATGGAACATGACAAAGAGCTTAGGGAATCCATCGAATCCAAGGAATGGAAATAGGTGCCTATTGTAGGAGCCCTAGGGATGAGAGAAAAACAAAAAGTGCTGAACATGTCTTTGAGAAATCAGAGCTGAAATGGCTTTCATCTGGGAGCAGAAAAAGAGATCCAGATTCAGAGGCACAGAGGACTCCCATCACCATCCACAGAAGCAGGGCACCAAAAGGCGTAGTGTCATTTCCCTGCAAAAGCTAGAAATGGAGGAATTGCCATTACCCAAATATGCGCTGGAGCATACTTTGTCCATGGCCAAGTCACTGACTTCAAGAGCACAAGCTATACCAGCTCTCGAATTAGGTCGGACAGCTAAAGCAACACCAGCCCAAGCCAAAATCCATATCTCCTGAATTTCTGAACAATGACAGAGAAGCGGCTCTTATCGAGAAAGAGAAGATATTCAGAAGTCAAAGGTTGGGTCTCGGTGTTTGTCCATCAGTTCAGAGGTGGCCTTCAGCTCAACTCATGATCCCAGGGTCATGGCATTCTCTCTGGTCTCAGATTACCTGCTCAAGCGCAAGTCAGCTTCTCCCCTCTGGCTCCACCACCTGATTGTGATCACTCTGTCTCTCTGTCAAATATGTGCATGTGCATCATTTGACAAAAAACATAAACCAAAACCAGTGTACAAGGATTGACTGTGGCCATAGGATGTTTTATTAAATTTGAACTTAGGTCCCTTTAAAATGCAGTCAGGTACAAAGCACCCCCCACCACCCTAAAATGCCCGACCTTCACTCGGAGCTCCCTAGTTTATTCTCCTGTTCTTTGTCTTCCTGGATCTCATCACCAACCTGTAGCATCTGCTGTCTGTCACGCTGTAATGGCCTCTTGTTGACACATTGTTCATCGTCTCCTGGCTCCATTAGAACATGCCCATCTTCCACAAGAGGCACTGTTTGCTTATCCCAAGAAACCATTTGGGGGATGGCCATGGGAGGATTAAGGCAAGCTTGTGCTGCCACATCTCCATGCAGATCCCCCGAGGGTAGTTGCTCCACCCTGTGGGAATGCTCAAGATTCTTAAGGTTATGAAGTCGGCCATGGAGAAGGTGAAACCAAAACGCTTCACAAACTTCCTTGGTGAGAGATCCAGGTGGCTCCTGCGGTTTAGGAGACTTGGGTTCCTCTTGGAACACCCATGACTACTCCAGCCAAGTGTAGATATCAGGCGTGGGTTGATGAGGAGTGGTTACTATGACATCAAAGCTTTGTGACATCACAGTTGCTGGATTCACTGAAGCAGCCATCCATCTCCCATGACCTTGGAGTCCTATGGCTTTACGTAGGAAGCCTGGGAAGGACAGAAAAAAAGCCCTATGAGCCTGATCAAGAATGCAGGTTGTCTTGTGTGTCAATGTCCCGCTTCCCCTTTCTAGACAAAGATAAAAGAAAATGATGTTCTGTATACCATCCTTTAAACCAACATTTCCCCAGAGACTGCAATGTGTTCCTATTTCCACTAAAATTTCTAGAGATCTCAAGAATCAATGAGGCCTCTTGGATATAAAAATCTCTCCATGGGTTTGTTCATCCTATGGGTGAGAGAGTCCTTTCTCAATGTCTTTTCCCTATGGGTCAGTGATGATGAAGGGATGGAAAGTCCCTTTTCAAGGAAAAAGTTTAGGGCATGGATATATTGTGCTGTGTGTGTCCTCATCTCCTAGTGTTTTGAAACAGGAGTTTTAAGGGATTAGGGGTCTTTCTAACTGTTTTTCCCTTAAACACCTTTACAAGTCTTCAAGGAAAGTGACTTTCTGCATCAGAGCTAACTCTTAAGGAAGAGGCCTGGACAGCACTCCTTGTCATTATTAGTTAACTCCACTTTTTGTGGTAATGGTTATAGACATGTTGAACAAGTCTCTTTAGTCAGAGGAAGGGATCGCCTATATCCATGGCCTGCAATGTCCACATGAGAATAACTGTGAATTGAGCCACAGTATCTAGCACAATCTAGTGGATAAAGAAGTTGTGGTCCATCTTGGTAACAGAATATTCGTCAAGCATCAGGGAAGTTGAACCTCTGGTCCTTGCATTGACATGAATGTCCCATGACTGGGTAATGCAAAATGAAAAAGGCAAGCAGACCAAGGGAAATATCATATGTCGTCTCTCATATGTGCCCCAAAACGAATACCATAATCCGTAATAAAATAAGAGAAACTGAAGTGGAAGAAGTCAGAGAAGGAGGAAATCCAGGAGTGACTCAGGACTTGAAAACCAAGCTGAGGGATACAGAAAAGAGAGACATGCAGGGAGGAAGAAACTGCTTAATGGGTGTTCAGGAGTGGTGGCATATATTAGGAGAAGCACTAGGTCGTATATGGAACTAAAGCATCTGTAGATACTTAGTCTAAAACGGATGATGGATGATAGGCTGGCTTCCTCAATAGAACAAAACAATTCAAAGAAAAACATTTCAAACCAGATGAAGACACAGAAAGAAAAGGAAATAATTATATTTTTATTATTTTTAATTATGGGAACGGCATGGAATTTGTTTTCTAAAATGTCCTTATCTGCACAAGGTCTTTATCCTTCTAAAGTAGAGTCTACCCACCTCATTCCATTTCCAGAATCAATGAGAAAAAATGGCATTGCTTGCACTACATGTCTAGAAGAGTTGCCCAGGGAATAGATTTGGAGCTGACCTTCTGTTTGTTGGCAGGTATTTGATTACTGCTTAAACTCTTTAGCCAATAGTAGAGAGCTCAGATTTTGTAGATTTCCTGACCTAATCTTAGGAGCTGATATGGTCTTGGAATTTATCCTTTCCTCTCAGTTCTTGGATTAGCCAGCATAATTGTGTAGAAGGGTCTTTTAGGTTATTTTTTTCATCTCTATCAGTTGTCATGTGGTTTCATACTTTCACCTGTGTGCTTGTCTCCCTCTTTTATCCAGGTAACGGCTCCTCCAGTTTGTTAATGTTTTCAAAACTGACGTGTGAGTTCCCCTGATTTTTTTTTTCGTTTGGTTTGCTTGTATTTCCTTTTATTAGATAATGATATGTATTATTTCAATTTTTGTGTTAACTTTGGAGTTCGTATTTTCTATTTTTTCCTTCTGGCGTCCAGTTAGGTTGCTTTTTTTCGGTGTTTTTAATTTTTGGAAATTCAACGCATTTAACCCCTTATTGTTTCTCCATAAAATATTTTGGCATCATCTCATAATTTTCTTGACTTTCCTTTGCTCATGGCACTTTATGATTTTCCTTTGGATGTTCTTTTTTTGATTCCTTGCTAGTTCGCGAGTGTTTTGTGTTTTCCACCTATTAGTGCCTGGCTGTGTTTCCCATTCGTAAGTGATTTCTTTCCGTTTTCATACCTTCATGGTCATAAGTATACAAGAGAGTATTTGAATTCTCTTCCATTAGTTACATATTGATTTTGACTTCAGCACACTATCTGTGATAGATAAAGTTAGGTCTACCTTTAGGAAGAACTCCTCTTATGATTCACAGAGACACAATCTAATGGTTGTATCCCCAAAACTAGGGTGGTCTAGAGAGATCCTGATGACATCTGTTATTCCTTACCACTTTCCATCTGGATGATCTGTCCTGTGCTGAAAATGGATATCATAGTCCCTAGAAATATTGGATTGAGGTCCCCATATCCCTTCCTTTCTGTTCATATGCTTCCATGTTGGTGGTTTATATGTTGGTAAATCCGACAAGTTTTTGTTCTTTTGATGCACCATCAAGTTTTGGGGGCCTCGTGCCTAGAAGGGGTTAACCCAATAGAGCAACAGTTCTTGGGAAACTCTTAATCCGAGGACCTTCACAGGTGGCAAGATAGAGGGACACCGTGTTCCCTGGTGATTGTTATGAGAACATTGTGAGATTAGGCTTGTTGCCATTGAAGCTGCTCTCTCAAGACTAAGATAATAAGGATCCTGTGTTTTGTGAATATTGAGTTATGGCCTAAGTGTCCAAACCATGAAGGTCAAGGCTGTCTGATATCTCTGTATGGCCAGCTACTCTCAGGCCAAAATAGAAACTATCACCAGATGTACACAAAGTGATTCCATTACTGTGTGGTATAAATCAGAGCTCTTCAAAATAAACTTTGGCACCTGCTTGACACATTTGCCTGTGTCCTTCCTATTCCCCATATTCCCTTTCTTCATTCTCCTACCCTTCAACCCTGCTCCCTCTTGTCATGCTGGCCATGACAGGTGGCGCCCCAACAGGGACCTGAATACCAGTGGCATCTCAGTTGAGGACTTTATATCAGGGAGGACAATCCAGGTGATCTGGAACGACAGGAGTAAAATATGGGGACAGTTCAGTCAACCTAAGAGGGTCATTTTTTGCATGCCCTGCAAGCTCTTCTAAAGGAGAGAGGGTCAGGAGTCTCTCACGAGACTCTTCAGGGATTTTTTGAGGTTGTTAGTGATTTATGCCCCTGGTTTCCTAAGGGAGGGAGTGCAAATCTTGAACTTTGGCACCATGTGGGTCAAGAAATTAAGAGTCAAATTTTTGTTTACGGTGCTGCAACAGTTCCAGAGGGTACAATGAACCTCTGGTCCCAGATTAAGGACCTTTTGGACCCTAAACATTCTAATGATTTATTGTCCTTAAAATCTCATTCAGTGGGAGAAGAAGGTGAGGATTTTCTAATGTGCAGTTTAAGCCCTTCTCATGGCGGAGATTGTGTGATGGCATCAGCGCTGTCTCTCCCCTCTTTGGAGGAATTATTCAATAAAAGTCATATGTCTGAGAGTCCTCCCAGTGTGGTTTGTTTACCGCCCCCGGCATTGATAACTTCAGAAGATGATGAAATTGAAAAGGATGATGTTTATCTTGATGATGATAATGTTTTATGGTTCCTCTTCTCCAGCTCCATTGCACTCTTTTTTTGATACACCATGTAAACAGCTGGTACCGAATAATACTTTAGTGCCACAGTGTACTCATGTTAGGGTTAATACTACTCCCTCCTTAGGGGGTGAATCTACGATAAAATCGGCCTATAAAATCCCGGATACTGGATGGCAGGCGCCAAGTCAAAAAGAGAAAGTAAGAACTAAACGTGCTGCTTTTCCTGTAATGGCAGCACAACAAAGTGCTTAGTTACTTTCTTTATCAGGAGTAACACCGTTACAGCGTGCTTTGTATCAAGCATAGCAAAAAGGGGAAATGTTGCAGAGTTCTCTGCTTTCCCTGTTACTGCCAACCAGCAAGGACAAAGAATTTACACAGCTCTAAATTTCAAAGTCTTAAAAGAAATTAAAACCGCCAGTGCTCAGTATGATCCTACTGCTCCTTTTACTTTACCTCTACTAGATAATTTGGGAATGGAAGCTTTTTGTCCTGGTGATTGGAAGGTCATAGCTCATGCATGTTTATCAGGTGGAGATTTCTTATTATAGAAGGCTAAATTCATTGAAAGAGCTAATTAAATGGCCTCGTATAATAGAAGAACACAGATTCCTATTACTTATGATATATTAGTATAAGCTGGACCTTATTAGGATGTTGGCATTCAAATAGACTATTCAGAGATTGCATATCCTCAAATTAATGAATGTGCTCTGAAGGCTTGGAAGAGATTACCTACTATAGGGCCCAAACTGAGGAATTATCTAAAATTCAACAGGGACCTGATGAGCCGTGTCAGGACTTTGTAGCCCCTCTCTTAAAGGCTGTAGGTAAGATTGTATTGGATGGTGAATCTGGGACTATTATAGTCAAACAATTGGCTTATGAGAATGCTAACAATGCATGTCAGGCTGCTATAAGCCCTTGGAGTAAAACAGGCAGTTTAGAGAATTACATTCGATTGTGTGCTGATATCGGGCCTTCCTACATTCAAGGAGTTCCTATGGCTGTAATATTAAAAGTAATTTCCACTCAAGAAATGCAGCAACACCTTATTAAATCTAAGGGAAGGCAATTTAATAATCGAGTATGTTTTCAAGGTGGAAATTTGAGACACTTTCATGCTCAATGCCCCCAATTATCTAAACGAAGACAAAGTAAAGGTTTGCCTACTCCTCTCAATAATCAAAAGAGTAAGCCTCAATCTATATCTCCCCATTGCCAGAGAGGTTATCATTGGGCAAATTACTGTCAATCCAAAACAGATAAATTTGGCCAACCCATTCAGGGAAACTTCAAAATGGGCCCACTGCTGCCCCGCCAAACAATAGCATCCCTCCTACCACAATTCCCCAAGCAAACAGTGCAGACTTGCCCAGAGTCAACAAATTATTCTGAGGTACCCCCTCCAGTGCTGGACTCGACTTAGCCCCAGATGTTGCTGTTTACCTTGAGGCTGGGGAACCCTCTAAAGCAATCACTACTGGAATATGGGGCCCCTTGACAAAAGGAATTTCGGGACTTTTATTAAGCAATTCTAGCTGGACTATGAAGGGGTTAAATTTTCATCCTTGTTTTATAGATGAGGTTTACACAGGAGAAATTAAAATAATGATTTCCCTCTCTTCTGGGATCATGGCCTTGCAACCTAAAATATCTATAGCACAATTAATCTTGTTATGTGGAGTACAATCACAGAACCAAATTGTGAAACCTCAACGAGGGGAACAAGTATATGGCTCAAAAGATGCCTATTGGATGAGAATTATTACCTCTGATAAACCATTTTTGACCCTATATATCCATGGTCATCCATTTCAGGGCTTGATTGATACCGGGGCTGATATGTCAGTCATAGCACTCAAGGATTGGCCCTCTCAATGGCCCTTCAAAAGCACTACCACTCACATAAAGGGAGTAGGTAATGCATCAGCTCCAAAAATTAGCTCTAACCACTCACCTTGGCAAACTTCTGAAGGCCATCATGGAAATTTTCAACCTTCTATATTAGATATAGATTTGAACCTTTGGGGCAGAGATATACTATTTGTATGGGACTAGTGTTAGAGACACCTCCCATTCCTAAAGAATCACAATCTCCTAAAGTTATTCTTATGATGCACAGAACGGGGTATGAAAAGGGCAAAGGCCTTGGAAAGACTTTACAAGGCCCTATTGAACATCTATCAATAACACCAAAAAGTGATAGACATGGCATGGGTTTTTATAAGGGCCATTGACTAGACCACATGCTATGCCTCTACTCCTGTGTGGGTTGATCAATGGCCCTTATCTAAAGAGAAGTTAGAGGTAGCAAAATTGTTAATGGATGAAAAATATGCTCTTGGTTATCTACAGAAATCTACTCGTCTTTGGAATAGCCCAATATTTGTTATTAAAAAGAAATCTGGCAAATGGAGATTATTACAAGATCTCAGGGCAAGTAGTGCTGGGCTACAAACAATGGGAGCCCTGCAACCTGGACTACCATCTCCAACTAGTATTCCACTTGATCATTAAATGTTAGTTATAGATCTGAAAGACTCCTTTTTTATCATGCCGCTAGCCCCAGTGTATATTGATAGATTTGCTTTTTCAGTGCCAAGTACAAATTTTTTAGAACCTCATGATAGATATAAAAGAACTTTTTTGCCTCAAGGGATGGCTAACAGTCCTACTTTGGGTCAACAATATGTTTCTCGGGCCCTGACTCCATTTTAGAGAAAAAATATCAGAATCAAATATACTGTATACATTACATGGATAACATTTTGCTTTCAGCAAAAACTGAGATATCGTTGCAACAGGCTTTAAAAAATTTGTTACAGTTTTTGGATCTGTATGGTCTAGTTGTGGCACCATAAAAAATTCAAAGACAGCAACCTTTTGAATATCTAGGATATGTCATTCATAATAAGAAAATAAGACCACAAAACATCCAAATTAGAACACAGCATTTTACAACTCTTAATTATTTTCAAAAATTATTAGGTGATATTGATTGACTTCGCCCATCTTTATCCCTTACTGCTAAACAATTACAACCACTATGTCAGATATTAAAAGATGATTCTCATCCATGTTCACCATGGCAACTAACTGAGGCAGCTAAAACTGCTCTATCTCTGGTAGAACAGGCTATCTCACAAGCACATTTAACTCAAGTTTACACAACCCATCAATATATTTGAATATATTATGTCCACAAATTTTACCTATCGCTATTTTGTGGCAATCTTCAGGAATTTTGGAATGGATTCATCTTGCCATTCATTATTTAAAAGTTATAGTCCATATACATTATGGAGTATTATGCCTCCATCAGAAAGGATGAATACCCAACTTTTGTAGCAGCATGTATGGGGCTGGAATAGATATTCTGAGTGAAATAATCAAGCAGAGAGAGTCAATTATCATATGGTTTCACTTACTTGTGGAGCATAACACAAAGCACGGAGGACATGGGGCGTTAGAGAGTTGAAAGGAGTTGGGGAAAATTGGAAGGGGAGGTGAACCATGAGAGACTCTAGACTCTGAAAAACAATCTGAGGGTCTTGAAGTGACGGGGGGGTGGGAGGTTGGGGTACCATGTGGTGGGTTTATAGAGGGCACGGATTGCATGTAGCACTGGGTGTGGTGAAAAAATGAATACTGTTATGCTGAAAATAAAGAAATAAATTTTAAAAAGTTAGCAATCCAACTTTACAAATGGTAGTACAATTGATAACCAAGGGACACACATTGTTGTTTCAGTTATTGGGACAAGAACCTGACTTTATCATTGTGCCAATAATTACAAAAGAACAATTATCCAGTCTATAAATGAAAGATAGTGAATGGCAAGTTGCTTTGGCCACATACCCAGGACAGATTATATTCCACTTACCTAATAATAAACTTTTACAGTTTCTTAATCTGACTGCTGTCATTTTTCCTAGCCTTGTCAAGACAACCCCTATTATTCATGCGCCGACTGTTTTTATAGATGCAAATAAAACTGGAGACATTGGAATCATTTTCATTTCCACCTTACGTTGTACTAGTAATAAACTACATTATAAAACCTCTTCAGTGCAGCACACTGAATTAAAAGCCTTCCAATATGCTCTTCAATATATACACAGATATTCAATATGTGGCTAAAACAATTTCTCGATGAATCTCTGCGTTATAATCTCTGTGGTATATATACACAATGGAATACTATGCAGCCATCAAAAGAAATGAAATCTTGCCATTTGAGACAACATGGATGGAACTAGAGCGTATCATGCTTAGCGAAATAAGTCAAGCAGAGAAAGACAAGTATCATATGATCTCCCTGATATGAGTAAGTGGTGATGCAACATGGAGGCTTAAGTGGGTAGGAGAAGAATAAATAAAACAAGATGGGATTGGGAGGGAGACAAACCATAAGTGACTCTTAATCTCACAAAACAAACTGAGGGTTGGTGGAAGGAGGGGATTTGAGAGAAGGGGGTGGGATTATGGACATTGGGGAGGGTATGTACTTTGGTGAGTGCTGTGAAGTGTATAAACCTGGTGATTCATAGACCTGTACCCCTGGGGATAAAAATATATGTTTATAAAAAATAAAAAATTAATTAAAAAAAAAAGAAAGGAAATCTGTAAACATAAAAAAATGCTCTGAAAAAATTAAAAGAGGTGGAAATCTTACAGGGTAAACTTAAATATTAACCTCATTTTCATTTAGCTCTAGCTTTATATGTTTTAATTTTTTTTTGAATGTAGATACTATGGTGAAGACTGCAGCTGAGCACTTCTGGACTCCTGATTTATCACCACTTCCATATGCCAAGTGGAAGGATCCCCTCACTCACATGTGGCGTGGGCCTGATCCTGTCCTTAGGAGGGGTCAGGGTTTTATTTGTATTTTTCCACAGGATGAGGAAGCGCCACGCTGGCTCCCGGCAAGAGGGGTACGATTTCTCCCTGATAAAGTGGAAGATGGCCAAACTTCGTCTGAGTGAGCCCAGGAGATGATGTTCTCGACGTCAAGCAACATCTACTTGGGGCACCATGAAAGCCCTTTCTTCTGGGGCTGTGGCGTTAGTAAAATCCACAGATAAGCCTGTTACCCCAACCAATTTGTTCTTAGCATTTATTGCTTTGTTAACTGCTGCCTCAGAGACTCGCCCTTATTGGGCCTACATACCCGATTCACCTACTTTTCAGGCGGTTACTTGGAGTGATCCGTCTCCAGGATCCAGACAAATTTTACCTGGGTTTTTAGAGGCATAAGTGATAGTGTCTCACATGATACTGCTGCTCATTGATTTAATTCACGGGACTCACCTCAGGCCCTCCCATTTGTTTTCAGTTTCCCCGAGATAATCAACAACCAGTATATGGGTGCCTGACTGTTTCTAAGTCCTCACACACTTTAAAATACTTAAATGGTTTCAGCATGAATTATGATGAGGAGGCAGAGACTTCCATAGCTAAACCAGGAGCTAAGGAAGAACACTGGACCCTGCTGGAAGTACAATCAGGAACTTTTCCCATTCATCTGGTGGTCAGGATGACTCCTTTAGATCATCCTTATTGTGCTACTTCTAGTACCTGGCGCACCAATTCATCTCCGTGGGTAGAATGTTTGTAGAGACATCCATAGGTTCATACTCCCCATGTCATTATCACTGATGTCTCTATTACTGATTGGTCTAAGAGCAAAAGTCTTAACTCCCAAATGTCTCAGATTGCTGTTAATGATTCTCTTAATGTTCATCTTAATGCTATCCCTGATAGCATGTTTTCTACACATGTTTTAATACAGGGTATTAAAGGTTTGGAAGCTTGTGGCTGCTATGGGACCTGTTACCACAGATGCACCTCTGTCTGCTTATTACCCAGGAACTGGAAAGCTGACGAAGAGCTTGTGTCCCTCGACCATCCTATTGGTTGTTGGGGCAGGAATAATATCAAGATATACAGTTAATGGAACTATTATGTATAAGTTTCGCTGTCCTCACTGTATATTGACTAATTGTTTGCTTGCTTTCAGTTTACATAGGTCTGATCAGCCTACAGTGTTATTTTTAGTTATGCAGCCGCCTTGTGTTTTATTGCCTGTAGAAGTTACAGGACCTTGGTATGCTAACTATGGATACCAGTTCACTTTGGAATTAGAAAAACAGTTAGGTGAACACGTCGATTTGTTGGGTTACTTATAACAGGTATTACTTATAACAGCCACAGCCACTGTCTCTTCTTTGGCTTTATCTCAGAGCCTTCACAGTGCAAAACATAATACTTTGTCTCAAAATATATCTCATGCTTTATCCAATCAGGAGACCATTGATATAAAGATATTGAGTAGACTAGATGGCCTTAAAAAAGCAGTAGAATATTTTGGAAATCAATTATCTTTGCTCTGGACTCAAAGGTCATTGATATGTCAAGGAGTTATCAAATTATGTGCTATGCCCTTAACCGCGGGTAAACACTCCTTGGAAAATGTTCAGAGACATTTGTGTGGCATCTGACATCATACCAATTTGAGCCTGGACCTGGCTGAGCTACAATCACAGATTAATGCTATCGGACAATCACACTTGGACATCATAGATCCTTCTAATATTGCTAAAGTATTCCTGAAAGCCCTCAGGGGGGTTAATCCTGGGAACATTTTATAATATGAGGCAATTGGCAAAAATTCATTTTTTCTTATGCCTTGGTAAGAATCTGTGGTACCTTTGGCAGACAGTGAAAAAAGTAGTAGTATCTTAGAACTCCAGGCTTGCCTTCATCCATGAATACAACTGGAGGATGACCACAATAACTTCACCTTGGTGGAAATTGACCTGAAGCATACAAAGTAAACTCCACAGAAAAAGAGAGTAGAAGTCACAGAGACTATGGGAGAAGATTGGAGACATGGCACAGGAGAGATGTGGGCGGTTGGTGCATCAGAGGGAATTGAGCCAATGCAAAAGACAAAGGCACAGGAGAGAAGAGCACATTGGAAATCCACATAGAGCCTGTTTCCCAATGGCATTGGCTGTGACCATCATAGGGTCTGAAGGACAAGAGTTCTTGCCAACAAAGGGTCTTGAGGCCTGGAGATTTCAGATCACCAGGTTTGGCAGACATCGACTTGAGAGAAAACTGTGTTTCTCCTTGAGAAGACATCAACAAGCAACCAGGTGCAGACAACCTGGAAACTACGATCAGAGACAATACCATGAGAGACAGTGGGATGACCATGGGTTCTGGCAGTGCATTCGTAAGAGGCAGTGTTCATGGAGATGACTCTATGCGGACCCCAAAAAATTTGAGGCTCTTGCACCAGCAGCATCAAAACCGAGCTACTGACCAAAGACAGGACAGTGAGCACATTAGCTGCCTAATCTGGAAACACGATATTCCTGCAGTGGTACACTTGGAGGACTACCTTTCTCAGTCCAAGTTGCTCTGTCCCAAGAGAACAGACTCTCCCTATGGAACTAGAAGAAAGCCCTACATGTTTTTTCCTGATCACAGCATTCTGCAGGCATTTGTTCTGTTGCATGGGTTGAACATCTCCTTTCACAGGCACACCAGAGCCCACCAAGCTAAACCTCAGTGTATTCAGCCCAGACCCCAAACACATAAATGGCAGACAAGGAGAGCCTTGTCAGATGACTGGCCTCAAAGACAGGGGACAGCCACAACACAACTGTCGCTCTCGGCCCACAAGAACGACCCACAGACGAGGTGAGTGGCAAGCTTCTTTATTCAATCTTCAGCCCCGGGACCCCGTACTCCGATTATAGCCCCAAGTTATAGAACACAGTGGATAGAAAGCAACCAATCACCACATAACACAACTACTATAACATCCAATCAGAAGGGATACAGATGACTTCAATCCAGATCATGCGGGGAGCTCGTGCCAACTGACGTGAGCCCCCGAAACTTATTGTTCACTCTGTTTTTGTGCCGTTCCCATGGTCCCTGGTTAATCTTATACTAGTCCCGATACTTCAGTACAGGTTGTGCGTTGCCTGGAGCGCTCCCACATAAACATTCATCTGCCCTTCTCCTCAAGCTCGCCTAGTACGTGACTCCCAGCTTCTGCTGCATGGCTCTCCACAGCTCCCCCTTTTTATTTTTATGCATGGCAGGGGTCGTGCCTGTCTTAGGTTGCCAATCCTCAACACACATGCTTACCCGTCATCGGGTACTCCCCTTCACCGAGGAGCCCCTGTCTTAGGTTGCTATGGCCAGGGATCAGTCTTACCCGTCTTTGGCTACCGACCCAGCATACAGAGCCCTATTCAGGGGGAGGCATCAATTACTAGCTCCTTTTAGGCAGCAAAGCCAGTTTTGAGACGCTTGAGGCAGCAGGGTACTAGCTATGGTGGGAGCAACCCATAATCAAGGTTGCCGTGTAGTTTTGTCACGAGCAGCCCGTTGCTAATTCCGCACAATGGCTCGCACTTTATATAATTCTGTAAGCATGAATTTCACCACACAGGGAAAGAGGCACATGAATAAAAGCATAAGTATTAACACTCCTATGGGGATGAGGCCAGGGAAAGGGGCCGAGAGGACGCGGAGGGGGAGCAACTGGAGGGGAGGGGAGGGGCGGCTGGCTCCGCCCTGCACAGTCTCGGCCCAGAGGGTGAGTGGGAGGGAGTGGGAGGAGGGTCGGTGGAGCCCGAGCCTCTGGTAGGGCCCCGGCCGGTCCTAGCAGGAAGTGCCGCCGCCGCCGCGGATCACCGAGCGGCCTCTTGCGCATGCGCCATGGGGGCCAGGGGCAGCCCTGGGGATTCCGTTCCCAGAAGGCACCACGCAGGCTGCTGCCGCCGCCATCGTCGCTGCTGTTGTCACCACTGCAGCTGTTGTTGCCGCTGCTGTTGCCCGGACGGGAGAGGGGCGGGCGCGTCCTGCGGGAAAACACAAAGGGAACCTCGGTGCTGCCTAAGCACCGGGTCGGGCCCTTTCCATAATCCAGTAAGGACATCCTTCCATTTCACCATTAACTGCTGTGTTTTCTGTTGGCCCCAATGCCGCTCCGGGGCCGAAGTGCCGTCTCTGTCAACCGTGAGGAAATTTAAAATAAAACAATAGCACGTCTTGGTGCAGCTGGGCTTATAAGGCGGGGGCCACTCATGGGGTGGCGCTGTGGGGTTAGAATGCAGAAGCAGCGTAATCCCCTCTGAGCTTTCGCTTTCAGAGTCAGAGTTTCGGGAGGAGCACTTACGGGATTCTTCTTTCACTTGCTCAAAAACTTCCCCTCCCTGTAGTACTACTCGCTGCAGGGGCTCTTGGGGGGATTGCAAACATACTTTCACCAGGGACCACACGGCAAGAGTGCCGGCAGCAACAGTGGGGCTTTGTCTTAAATCCTCTCACAGATGTTCCCCTTGAGATATGTTCAGAAGTCCCTCCTCAATGAACCAAGGGGCAATCTCCCCTGCCTCTTTCAAGAAGGCGCGAGCTGTCTTTGACTTTAAAGGAGTGCCATTTGCTTTGAGAACGTCCCTTAAAGGGCCTTCCATCCTATATCTGGTAAGCTCGTTTCCCATTCCGGAAAGCTTTTGTTACTATCGTCTCTGTGGAGCCTAAATAGCTTCGTCTATGATCGTCCCCAGAGAACCTCCCCTGTCCTAAGACAGAAATGGGTGCACACTTTCCTTATTGTTGCTCTTACCCCAATCCTCCTTCTGCGTCCGGCATCTCAGGTCCCAGGTTTCGGCACCAGATGTTGCTCTCGGCCCACAAGAACGACCTGCAGACGAGGTGAGTGGCAAGCTTCTTTATTCAATATTCAGCCCCGGGACCCCGTACACCGATTATAGCCCCAAGTTATAGAACACAGTGGATAGAAAGCAACCAATCACCACATAACACAACTACTATAACATCCAATCAGAAGGGATACAGATGACTTCAATCCAGATCATGCGGGGAGCTCGTGCCTACTGACGTGAGCCCCCGAAACTTATTGTTCACTCTGTTTTTGTGCCGTTCCCATGGTCCCTGTTTAATCTTATACTAGTCCCGATACTTCAGTACAGTTTGTGCGTTGCCTGGAGTGCTCCCACATAAACATTCACCTGCCCTTCTCCTCAAGCCTCGCCTAGTACGTGACTCCCAGCTTCTGCTGCATGGCTCTCCACAACAACAGAGGGCATGTGTCACACATGTGCACACACAACACACACACACACACACACACACACCAGAGACTCCCTCTCGGGCCAGCCCATGGGCATTCCATGACCTCTTTTTCCTAAATAAATTACCCTCTGGCTAGAAAACAGGATGGGCTTTTCGAATATAGAGAAGAAGAAGAGTCCTACATCCAAGGCAAAGATAAAGAATAAATTGAGCCGAGGAAAAATAACAAGAGATTATCACGGCCAGTAATCGGAGTGAAACCTCTACATATAACACGCCTGATGGAGGATTGAAAGCAACGGCCAGGATACTCTGTGTACATCAGAAAACACAGAAGGTATCAGCGAGAGTCAAGAACCACAGAGATAAAACTGATTAAAAAAATAATAATAAAATAAAATAAAGTAAAATTCCCGATGAAAAGATTGGTAGCAGACTTCAAGCAACATCCAAGAAGCTGGCAGAAGCAGAGGATCAAGTTAGTGACCCAGAGTAAAAAGACTTGAAAATAAGGAATCAAATCCAAAGAGAGCAGGAAGAATGATGGAACGTTACAAAAAGCTTAAGGAAGTTAGCCATTCTGACTGGTGTGAGGTGATATCTCATTATGGTTTTGATTTGTATTTCCCTGATGCCCAGTGATAGGGAGCACTTTTTCATGTGTCTGTTGGCCATCTGGATGTCTTCCTTGAGAAATGTCTGTTCATGTCCTCTGCCCATTTCTTGATTGGATTATTTGTTCTTTGGGTGTTGAGTTTGCTAAGTTCTTTATAGATTCTGGACACTAGTCCTTTATCTGATATGTCGTTTGCAAATATCTTCTCCCATTCTGTCAGTTGTCTTTTGATTTTGTTAACTGTTTCCTTTGCTGTGCAAAAGCTTTTGATCTTGATGAAATCCCAATAGTTCATTCTTGCCCTTGCTTCCCTTGCATTTGGCATTGTTCCTAGGAAGATGTTGCTGTGGCAGAGGTCGAAGAGGTTGCTGCCTGTGTTCTCCTCAAGGGTTTTGATGGATTCGTTTCGCACACTGAGGTCCTAAATCAACAAGACAGGAAATGACAGATGCTGGCGAGGATGCGGAGAAAGGGGAACCCTCCTACACTGTTGGTGGGAATGCAAGCTGGTGCAGCCACTCTGGAAAACAGCATGGAGGTTCCTCAAAATGTTGAAAATAGAACTGCCCTATGACACAGAAATTGCACTATTGGTTATTAACCCTAAAGACACAAAGATAGTGATCCAAAGAGGCACGTGCACCCGAATGTTTATAGCAGCAATGTCCACAATAGCCAAACTATGGAAAGAACCTAGATGTCCATCAATGGATGAGTGGATCAAGAAGATGTGGTATATATACACAATGGAATACTATGCAGCCATCAAAAGAAATGAAATCTTGCCATTTGCGACAACATGGATGGAACTAGAGCGTATCATGCTTAGCGAAATAAGTCAAGCAGTGATAATAACTTTTGATGGTTGATTCTACTGCTTTGGTGTTCGGTGTGATCTCTCCCTTTTCATTCATAACATTATTAATTTGGGCTTTCTCTCTTTTCTTTTCAATTAGAGTGGCCAATTGTTATCGATCCTTTTGGTTCTTTCAAAAAAACATCTTCTAGTTTTATTGATACATTCTCCTATATCTCTGAATTCTACCTCATGGATCTCAGATTTAATCTTCATTATTTCCCTTCTTCTGTGTGGAGTTGGTTTGGTTTGTTGTTTGTTTTCCAGTTCTTCAAGGTGTCAAGACAGATGCTGTATTCTGTATTTTACAATATTTTTTGAGAAAGGCTTGGATGGCTGTGTATTTCCTTTTTAGGACTGCCTTTGCTATATCCCATAGGTTTTGTAATGAGGTGTCTTTATTCTCATTGGTTTCCATAAATTGTTTCACTTCTACTTTGATCTCCTTGTTGATCCAAGCATTCTTAAGCATTCTTTAGCATTCAGGTGGTTGAGTACCTTGTGATATTTCCTTGTGATTGAGATCCAGTTTCAAAGCTTTGTGATCTGAGAATATGCAGGGGAAAATATCACTATTTTGATATCAGTTTAGTCCTGATTTGTGACCCAGTATGTGGTTATTCTGGAGGAGGTTCTATGTGCATTTGAGAAGAATGAGTATTCTGTTGTTAGGGTGGGATGTTCTGTATATATCTATGAGGACCATCTAGTCCAATGTGCCATTCAATGCTCTTGTTTCCTTTTTGATTTTCTGCTTGGATGATCTATTTCTGAGAGAGGCGTGTTAAGATCTCCTACTATTAATATATCCATATCAGTATGCCTCTTTATCTTGATTAACAGTTTTCTTATGTAATTGGCTGCTCCCATATTGAAGGCATACATATTTACAATTGTTAGAACATCTTGGTGGATAGTCCCTTTAAAAATGTTGCAATATCTCCAATCAAGAAATGGGCAGAGGACATGAACAGACATTTCTGCAAAGAAGACATCCAGATGGCCAACAGACACATGAAAAAGTGCTCCATATCACTCGGCATCAGGGAAATACAAATCAAAACCACAATGAGATATCACCTCACACCAGTCAGAATGGCTAAAATCAACAAGTCAGGAAATGACAGATGCTGGCGAGGATGCGGAGAAAGGGGAACCCTCCTACATTGTTGGTGGGAATGCAAGCTGGTGCAGCCACTCTGGAAAACAGCATGGAGGTTTCTCAGAATGTTGAAAATAGAACTGCCCTATGACCCAGCAATTGCACTATTGGGTATTTACCCTAAGGATACAAATGTAGTGGTCCAAAGGGGCACATGCACCCGAATGTTTATAGCAGCAATGTCCACAATAGCCAAACTATGGAAAGAACCTAGATGTCCATCAACAGATGAATGGATCAAGAAGATGTGGTATATATACACAATGGAATACTATGCAGCCATCAAAAGAAATGAAATCTTGCCATTTGCGACAACATGGATGGAACTAGAGCAAATCATGCTTAGCGAAATAAGTCAAGCAGAGAAAGACAACTATCATATGATCTCCCTGATATGAGGAAGTGGTGATGCAACATGGAGGCTTAAGTGGGTAGGAGAAGAATAAATGAAACAAGATGGGATTGGGAGGGAGACAAACCATAAGTGACTCTTAATCTCACAAAACTGCTGGGGGGAGGGGGTTTGGGAGAAGAGGGTGGGATTATGGACATTGGGGAGGGTATGTGCTTTGGTGAGTGCTGTGAAGTGTGTAAACCTGGTGATTCACAGACCTGTACCCCTGGGGATAAAAATATAGGTTTATAAAAAATAAAAAATTAAAAAAAAATAAATAAAAATGTTGCAATATCTCTGACTAGTCTTTAATTTAAAATCTAATTTATATAATATGAGAATTGCTACCACGGCCTTCTTTTGAGGCCCATTGACATGAATGATTCTTCTCCATCCCTTCACTTTCAGTCTGGGTGTATCTTTAGGTTTAAAATGGGTCTCTTGTAGACAACATATGGATGGGCTCTGTCGTTTTATCCAATCTGCAACCCTGTGCTATTTTATAGGTGCATTTAGACCATTCACATTTAGAGTGATTATTGATAGATACGTTTTTATTGACATCGTGTGATCTTTGAGGGCTTTCTTTCTGTAGATTGTCTCTATATTGCTCTTCAATGCTCTTCTTAGGATTTTTCCTCTTTTATAGAATCCCCGTTAATATTTCATGCAGTACTGCCTTGGTGGTGGAACAGTCTTTTATGCCTTGCCAGTCATGGAAACTCTTTATCTCTCCGCCAATTTTGAATGTCATTCTTGCTGGATAAATTATTGTTCACTGCATGTTCTTCTCATTAAGTGCCCTGAATATATCTTACCAGCCCTTTCTGGCTTGAGTGGTCTCTGTGAACAGGTCTGATTTTATTCTGATGGGCTTGCTCTGTAAGTAAGAAGCCTCTGTGTACTAGTGGCTTTCAAGAGATTATACCTACAATTATGATTCCTCAGTTTGACTATCAGGTGCCTTGATAGTTTTTTTGTTTTGTTTTGTTTTGTTTTTTAATCTATAATCTTGGTTGGAGACCGGTCGATCTCTAGTACCTGAATACTGGTTCCATTCTCGAGACTGGGAAAATTTTAATGAAGAACTTGTTCCAATATGTCTTCTAGACTTCTTTTTTTCTTCTCGCTTTCAGGGATTCCAATAATTCTGAAGTTGGAAGGTTTCATAGCATCATTTATTTCGTGATTCTTTTTTCGTGGTTCCTAAGCTGTTTGTTACAAGCATCCTCTTGATCCTTCCTCTCTATCTGTTTGTCCTCTGGATCACTAATTCTATCTTCTGTCTCAGTTACCCTAGCTTTGAGAGTATTTATATTAAATTGGAACTCAGTGGTAGCTTGTGAACCTCATCCCTGGTAGGTTTTAGCACCTCCCTAACATTGTGAACATCCTGTCTGGTTGCTTTCAACTCGTTCCTTAAAAATTCCATTTTGTCATCCATGGATTTCTCCAACCTAGCTATTGCCTGGATAATTGTTCTCCTGAATTCTCTTTCTGATATATTGTCTATGTTAATAGCTGTTAGCTCTGTTGCAGAAAGTCCATCATCTGTATTTTTCTTCTCTTGGGCCTTTCTTTTCCTAGTCATTTTGGTGAGAGATGACTGAACAGATATAGCTGGATGTATCAATCATGGTGCAGTCAAGGTGCACCCTGGATCACTTATGAGCTATTAGGATTCCCCACACAAGTGAGAGAAAAAAGAAAAGAAAAAGAAAAAAAGAAGAGAGGGAGAGAGAGGAAAGAAAGGGAAGATGAAAGAGAAGGTTCAGCCCAAATGGTCCCCATGGTAAGATTTATGAGGTATATAAACAAAAACAGACAAACAAAAAGACTGATAAAAGTATATAATAAGAGAAAAAATATGCAAATAAAGGAAGAATCTCTTTGAAAAGAACCCAAAGTGTAGGATTTATATACTATGAAGACAAAAACAAAAACACAGAAACAATGGCAGAAGGAAAAGATGGGAGAGTGGTTATAAATTCTCAGTATGGGTGAGGAAGGTTGTTCTGATTCTTCCTGGATGTATCTTGACATCTTTGTTAAAGGATTCATCTTTTCTAAGATAAAGGGGATTAAAGATTGGTTTAGCTATAGGGATAATATTGATTGGGGAAAGAGTATTACTTTGAAATTTAACTCTATATGAATATTAGAAAATAAAAATAAAGTTGTCCTATGAAATAGTGGTGGTTATTCTTTTGTAGACTTTTTTTTTCTTTACTGGTTTGGTTTCTGTGGGAGGGGCCTGCCACGGAAGTTTTCAGTCAATGATACTCCCTGAGTTAATTCCTCCAGTCCCCCTCAATGGAGTGGGCTCTGAGGAAATCGTTTTTTTTTTCTGGATTTTGTTCTCTAGTGGTTAAATGTTTGATCACTAGTATTTTTCCTTTTGTATTGACCACATTTGATGTTTTTTGTAAGTTTAGAGGAAAGCAAATTGCACCCTGAACTCCCTCTCAGAGAGAAGCCTCAGTGTGGCTGCAGAGCCCATATAAATTTCCCCTTGGCCGCCGGCAAAGCAGATTCCAAGTCGTGGTCCCTGGGTGTGCAGGATCTTTCGCTTATACCCAAAACCATGGCAGCGACCGGTGTCTGGGCTTGTTCAGACCATCAGAGATGTTCCCAGCAGCGATCGCACACTGAGATTTTCCCGATGGCCTGGGCTTGGAGTGCCTGTTCTTTCTGGGTCTAAGAGCACCAGGCGTGCACTCTTAGATGGAAGTCTCCTCTTTCAGAGGAAGATGTGGGTCGTGCTCGCATCTCAGGCTCTGCAAAGAGGGCACAGGCTGGGCCTTGGTGCACCTCTCATAGGGGAGAGATTGTGGCGTATGTCTTAGGCTCTGAAACAATGGCACAGGTCAAAGAGCGCTAGCTGGGCCTTAATACATATCTCAGGGGAGGTTGAGGGGTTCGCATCTCAAGCTCTGTAGTAGGGCTTGTGCATTCTGCCATCTGGCATGGCTCCCATTCCTTCACAGGATCCAGACCCCATGCAGTCTTGGCATGCTGGTGGCCCAGGGAACAAGGCCTGGTTTCTCCACCCACACTTGCTCAGTGCCCTGGGACTGGGGACTTAAGCCCCTGTTCCTAGCTGCCCCGATTCCCACAACCCCCCCTCCTCACAATCCTTTGCTCTTTTGGAGTGCTTTCAACCAGTCTCCAAGTTAATGCTGGTCTCCAGACGCAGGACACTCACAGATTGGGGTATTACTTTCCAACCGGTCACCTCTGGAGGCTCCCCACCATCTTCAAATATCAGTCAGCACTTCTCATACCACTTTACCTGCCCACTGGTGACTTCTGCCCCTGTAGAGATCTAGATGTGTATAATTCTAATCTTGAGCTGATTTCATGGGTGATCGAAGTTCTTTGGTAGGTAATCAATTGCTTTAGGGTACAGGTTGAAATGGCGCCTCCTCCTACTTCCCTGCCATCTAGCCCCCTCCATAATCCGTTTTTGACAGAGTATTCAAGGATGCTTTGGCTCCATATAAGATCTAGTGCTCATTCTAATACCTGCCACGAATCCTCAATTCCAATTATCCTCTTCCCTCATTCCCTGCATTTCTATATTTTCTGTAACCTTCAGCTTTGTTCTCAGAGTTCTGGGTCACACACAGTTTGACTCCTTCTCTGACTTCTTCCCTTTCAGTTTTCCTTGCCTTTACTAAGGGTCATGGCATTCCTCCTGGGGCACATACGAGAGAAGCCATATAATATTTTTATTTGTCTCTTGCCTTTTTCTCTTTGCATCACTCAGTCCGGTGGCATTCATGACAATGCAAGTATCAGGGGTTCATCGTTACTGATGGCTGTGGAATACTGTGTGACCAATAGGCCCACTGCTTTTTTTATCTACTAGTCTTTGCAAGGACATTGAAGCTCAATCCACAGTTCTGCTTGATTGAAACACACAGGCCATCGATATAGGCTGTTCCTTTTCCTCTGATTAAAGAGATGTGGTTAACATGGCTATACCCATTACCAGAGAAGGTAGAGTTAACTAGTTGACAAGGGTTCCTGTCCAGGGCTCCTCCTTAAGAGTTGGTTCTCATGCAGAATGTTACTCTCCTTGAAGCCTTTGCAAAGGTGTTTAAGGTAAAGCCAGATAGACAGAGCCCTAACCCCTTATGACACATGATTCAAACACTAGGACATGAGGACACAAAAAGCACAATACATCCATGCCCAAACATTTTTCCTTCCATTCCTTAGTCATCTCTGACCCATAAGGAAAATACGTTGAGAGGGATTCTCTCACCCACAGATAGCAGTTGATGCTCAAGAAGCCTTACTGTTTTGTGATATCTCTAGAAATTCTAGTGGAAATATGAAAACCTTGCTGTCTCCAGAAAAAAGTTGGCCTAAAGGATGGTATACCAAATGTTCTTTTCTTTTCCCTTTGTCTAGAAAGGCGAAGTGGGACATTAACACACAAGACAACCTGAGTTATTGACCAGGCTCTGAGGGCCCTTTTTCTGTCCATCCTGGAGCTTCCTACCTTAAGCCATAGGGCTGAAAGTTCCTGAGAGTGGGACTGCTGCTTCAGTGAATCCAGCTTCTGTGATATCACGAAGATTTGAGGTCAAAGCAACCACTCCTTATCAACCCACGCCTCATCACTACACACTACACTTGGCTGAGATAGTCATGGATGGGCCAAGAGGATCCCAAGACCTCCAAAAGTGTTGGAGGTGCCTGGGTCTCTCACCATGGCAGTGAGTAAGTGTCACCTTTTCCATGGCCAAATTGTAGTCTTTCGTTGTTACTGTCAGCACCATCCCTCTTTACTCCCGAGAAAGGCAAGAATCCACCATTCCATCTTAGCCACGAAAGACCAAAAAACAATAAGGCCTCAAACAAAGCCTCAGGAGAATAAATCCATGCCCTGCACGTGGCTAGGGTCCTCCAACCCAATCAGGTCTCTTCTGACCAGGAAAAGGGTCACCCAAGGAAAGCTTAAAGGAACACCTACAACCATGCCAAAGACATGTCTAGAGTCTTCTACAGCAAGACACTAGTACCTCTTGCAGCTTTGGAAATCATGCGAAACGGCCTCCCAAACTTCAAAACTGACCAAACAACATAGGCAGACTCTACACTCTACACATTAGGTCCAGGACAGACTCATGAACTTGGAGTCCACAGAAGCAAGCATGGAGCATTTTGGAAGAGACCCATAGAACAAGTGAAACCATCTGAAAGAATACATGCCCTTTTAAGGATGACAACTTGTATCTCCAACATGACAAAAGGAAGAGGATTCGAATGCTGAAGAACTGTGAGCATTCCCTCAGGGTTTTGCAAATACCCTCTGGGAAACTGAAAGGAGAAGTTACAGCACAAGCCTGCTTTAAATATCACATTACCATCCCCAAAATGATTTCATGCGATAACCAAACAGTGCCTCTTGCATAAGATGGGCATGTTCTTAGGGAGCCAGGAGAGGATAACAATATCTGAACCGGGGGCCATTACAGCGCAACAGACAGTGGATGCTACAGGTTGGTGAGGAGATACAGAAAGACCAAGAAGAGGATAATGAACCATTGACCTCCGATCAAAGGTCTGGCATAGCGGGATGGTGGGAGGTGCTCTGTAATTGGCTGTATACCACAGGGGCCTAGATCCAAGTTAAATAAAACACCCTCTGACACCATGGAATCCTGTACACTGGTTTTGTTTCTGTTTTTTTGTCAAACGATGCACATGCACATACTTGACAGAGATACAGAGAGATCACAATCAGGGGATGGATTTGGGGCAGGAGAAGCATACTTGCCACTGAGCAGGAAACCTGAGACCAGAGTCAATGTCATGACCCTGGGATCCTGAGTTGAGATGAAGGCCACTTCTGAACTGATGGACATACCCCATGACCCAATCTTTGTCTTCTTAATACCTCCTAGTCCTTGACAAGAACCACTGCTCTGTCATTGTTCAGAAAGGCAGGGTATATGGATTTTGGCTTGGGCTGGTGTTGCTTGCTCTAGAGCTGCTATAGCTTGTTCTCTTGAAGTCAGTGATTTGGCTATAGACAAACTACTATCCCACACATATTTGGGTAAAGAGAATTCCTCCTTTGATAGATTTTTTCAGGGGAAATGACACTATGTCTTGTGGTGCTGTGCTTCTGTGGATGGTGATGGGAGTCATCTGTGCCTCTGAATCTAAATATCTGTTTCTGCTCCCAGATGAGGGACTTTTTCAGCTCTGATTTTGCAAATAATGCTTATCCCTATTTTTTCTTTACTTCTCATTTTCCAAGAATACCCATTCCTTGGAGTCGATGAGTTCCCTAAGCTCATTGTCATGTTCCAACATTCTTCCTACTCTCTTTGGATTTGCTTCCTTATTTTCGAGTCTTTTTGACCCGGGTCACTAATTTGATCATCTGCTTTTGCCAGCTTCCTGGATTTTGTATCTAGTATGCTACCCACTTTTCATCAGAAACTATTTTATTTTATTTATAATCTTATTTTATTTTATTTTATTTTTATCTGTTTTATCTCTGTGGTTCGAGATTCTCTGATATCTTTTATGTTTTCATATATACAGGGAGTATCCTGGCCACTGCTTTCAATCCTCCATTGGGTGTGTAATATGTAGAGAATCACTACGATTGCCTATCCATGATCATTTCTTGTTCTTTTTCCTCAGCATCAATTGGTTATTCCATCTTTGCATTGTATCTAGGTCTCTGTATTCCTCTCTGTATTTAGAAAGCGCATTCTGTTTTCTACACTGAGGGTAATATCGTTAGGAGGAAGAGATCATGGAGAGTCCAAGTGCTGGCCCTTGTGGGAGTCTCGGGTGTGTGTGTGGCATGCATTCCCTCTGTTGTTGTGTTGTTGCTATCCCCATCCTTGAGGCAAGTCATCTGCACAGGCTCTCCTTGCCTGCTGTTGGTGTATTTGGGTTCTGGGCTGAATATGCTCTGGTTTAGGCTTGTGGCGTCTGGTGTGCCTGTGAAAGGAGATGTTTAACCAACTCAAAAGAACAAAAGCATGAAGAATGGTTGTGGTCAGGAGAGAGCATTTGGGCAGGGCTTTCTTCTAGTCCCCTATGGGAGAGTCTGTTCTCCTGGGACTAAGCTACTTCACAGAGAAATGCAGTCGACCCTGTGTTCAATGGTTGGGATTTCATGTTGGCACGTTAGGCAGTAATGTCCTCACCATCCCGTCTTTGGCCCGTAGCTTAGTCTTTATGCTGCTGGTGCGAGAGCACAAAATTTATTGTGCTCCCATCGAAACATCACAAACACAGCCTCTCACGGATGCACTGCCAGAAACCACCAAATTCCCACTGTGTCTCCTTCTATTGTTTCTGATCATGATATTCAAGCTGTCTGAACCTGGTTGCTTGCTGGTGTCCTCTGCAAGAGAAACACAGTGTTCTCTTGATTTGATGTCTGCCAAGTCTACTGATCTTAAATCTCCAGGCCTCAAGACTATTTGTTCACAAGAACTCATGCCATTCAGACACTCTGCTGGTCACAGCCGATGGGTTTGTTCCTTGTTGGTTCCCACGGTGCTTCGCTTTCCTGTGTTATGGTCTTTTGCATTGGCTCCCTACCTTCTACAGCACCAACCACCAACTTTTCCCCAAGGAATGTCTCCAATCTTCTCCTATAGTCTCTGTGACTTCTTTTCTCTTTTACTGTGGAGTTTACTTTGTAGGCTTCAGGTCAATTTCTGCCAAGTTGCAGTCGATGTGGTAATCTTCCTGTTGTGTTCATGGCTGAGGACAAACCTGGAGTTCTCAGGTCCTACTACCATCTCACTGTCTTCCAAAGGCACCACATATTCTTAGTGAGGAATAAGCAAGAATGAATTCTTGCTACTTGCCTCCTATGACAGTGTTGTGCAGAGAAATGGGCTACGTCACATCTATCAGTCTCAGAAAGACAAATAGCATACGATTTCATTCTTTCATTTAACAAGAAACATGTGAAAAAGTAAGGGAAAAAGGGACAAATAATACAATTCTAAACAGGCACCAAAAATTTGGTGTTTGTTTGAAGGCAGATTTGTGAGAATACAAGATTTTCAAAGAGGACAAGAGATGACATTCTTTGTAGGAAATTTGGCTGAAACTGAAGGAATGTGAGTTCTTAAGGCATGTCAAATATAACTGCTCTCCATAAAAGGCTGACTTCCTACCTCTTAAAATTTAATTATTAGTGTTACGTGAAACCTAATCAGACAACACACACACACACACACACACACACACACACACTCACACAGATAAAACACACAGAATATGGAGATGATGTGAGGAATCACACTACAGGTCAAAAAACACGAAGAAAATATCATAAAGGGGAAAGGCACATAGAATTCAGGTCATAAACATACCAAAATGAGAAAGTTAAGTTCTTAACTATCAATGATTAGTTTAGGTATTCAGGACTAAATTCTTCTGTCACTACAAACAGATTGTTGTACTGGATGAAATTTTTTTTTTTTGGATGAAGATTTTTAAGAAAAGGAAATAAAGGGCAAAAGAGGTCCACAAGAAAACCACAAAAACTTTACAAGCTCGACTTTCTGTTGGCCATAGGAGATTTCCTTCAACTCTAAAGTTATACTTCACTTGAAAGTGAACAAATCTGGAAGACATTGGTTATGCAATTAGCAAGGAGAAGAGAGCCAATGTGATTGTGCCTATGGCAGATAGAGAGATTTTCTGCCTTCGAGAGACAAAAGATTACCGGAAGGTGTTTAGTCTAGATGGAACATCAAAACATCAGAAACTTGGAAAAATTGCCAATATATACACCATTAATATGGGTGTATCTAAAGATTGGAAGCATATTAACAGAAAGGTAGGGAATTGGGGAACCCAATCTAATATTTTTGGGGACTACGATACCCACATTCAGCACAGGACAGATCATCCGGATGGAAAGGTGGTAAGAAATAACAGACGTCCTCATGGGCTCTCTAGAACACCTGAGCTTTGGGGAAACATGCATAAGATTATGTGGCTGAAAATCATAAGACAAGTTCTTCCCAAGGGCAGACTTATTTTTGTCTATCACAGATTGTGTGCTGGTGTCCAAATCAAGCCGTAATTAATGAAAGAGAATTCGAATCTCATCTTGTATACTTATGACCACGAAGGTATGAAAATGGAAAGAAATCATTTTCAAATCGAAACACAGCCAGACACTAATAGCTGGAAAGCAAACACACTCGCAAAATAGTAATGAATCAAAGAAAGAAAATTAAAAGGGAAATCAGAAAGTGCCATGAACAAAAAAAGGAAAGTCAAGAAACTTATGGGGTGATGCCAAAACATACTACGAGGAGGAATATATGTTTAAATGCATGTATTTTCAAAAACTAAAAAAACCGAAAAAAAAGCAAACAATCTGGATGCCATAAAGAACTAGGAAAAGAAGAAACAAACTCCACACTTATCCAATTAAAAAAAATAAATAATACATATTGTGATCGAAATAAAAGAAATACAAAAAACACATAGAAAATAATCAGGTAAACTCACACGTCAGTACTGAAACATTAACAAACTGGAGGAGCCATTACATGCATAAAACATGGAGACAAGCACACAGTTGAAAATATGAGACCACATGACAACATTCCCCAAGCAAAATTTACAATGGGGAATTTTATGTACCCAAATATGCGCGGGAGAGTAGTTTGTCCATAGTAATCACTGACTTCAAGGGAACAAGCTACACCAGCTTCTAAGCAGGTCAGAAAACTCAATCAACACCAGCCCAAGCCCAAATCTGCATCCCCTGAATTGCTGAAAAAGACAGAGCAGTGGTTCTTGCCTAGAACTAGGAGGTATTCAGAAGAGAAAGACTGGGTCCAGAGTGTGTCCATCAGTTCAGAGATGGCCTTCTCTCATCTCCTGATCCCAGGGCCATGACATCGACTCTGGTCTCAGGTTCCCTTCTCAGGGGCAAGTCAGGTTCTCTCTCTCAAGATCCACCACCTCATTGTGATCTCTCTGTTTCTCTGTCAAATACGTGCAGGTGCATCATTTGAAAAAAAAAAAACAAAAAAAGAACCAGGGTACAAGGATTCAATGGGGCCAGAGGAGGTTTTATTTAATTTGGACCTAGGTCCCTATGGAATGCATCCTGGTACAGAGAACCATCCTAAAATGCCAGACCTTGATTCTGAGCTTTTTTGTTCTTATTGTGTGTGTGTGTATGTGTGTGTGTGTGTGTGTGTGTGTGTGTGTGTGTGTGTGTGTTTTGTTTTGTTTTGTTTTTGTGTTCCTGTATCTTCACACAAACCTGTAGCATCATAATCTGACCTGGTGTAATGGCCCCTTGTTTATGCATTGTTCCTCCTCTCCTGGATCCATTAGATTATCCCTATATTCTGCAAGAGGCACTGTTTGCTTATCACTTCATACCATTTGTTGGATGGTAATTGGAGGGTTAAGGCAGGCTTGTCCTGCCACATCTCCATGCAGCTCCCAAGAGGGTAACTGCACCACCCTGTGGGAATGCTCAAGGTTCTTAGACATTCGACATTCAAAATCTCTTCAATGTGTCCTTTTGGAGATACAAGTTGTCATCCTGAAACAGGCATGAAACATGCATGAAAGTCTTTCAGATGGCTCTCATAGGGCTATGGCTCTCTTCCAACATCCTCAATGTTTGCTCCTGTAACACCAAGTGCATGAATCCTTCTTGGACCTAAGGTCCGAGGGTGTAGAGTCTGACTTTGGTGCTTGGTCAGTTTTGAAGTTTGGGAGGTAGTTTTAGCATTATTTATTGAAATGCTAGAAGTACTCAAGTCCTCACTGTTGAAGACTGCAGACATGTCTTTGGCATGGTTGCAGGCGTTCCATTTAAACTTTCCTTGGGTGGCCCATTTCCTGGACAGAAGTGCCCTGATTGGGTGGGAGGAACATACCCATGTGCAGGGTGCAGAGTTCTAACCCTTAGGATTTGACTGCAGCCTGATTGTTTCTTGGTCTTTCATGGGTAAGATGGAATGCTGAATACTTGCATTTCTTCAGAGTCCAGAGGGGCGGTGCTGATAGTCATGACCAAACTACAAATTCGGCCATGCAACACCTCGCTTTGCAAACTGCCTTGGTGAGACACTCAGGCGGCTCCAGTGGTTTGGGAGTGCTTGGGATACTTTTGGCCCACACATGACTACTCCAGGCAAGTGTAGTTATCAGGAGTGTTTTCTTTGTCTTCAAAGATTTGTGACATCACAGAAGCTGGCTTCACTGAAGCAGCAGTCCATGTTTCATGACCTTTGAGTCCTAGGGCTTTAGGTAGGAAGCCCGGGAAGAACTAAAAAACAGTCCTCTGAGCCTAATAAAAACTCAGGTTGTCTTTGTATTAATGTCCCACTTTCCCTTTCTAGACAAAGAGTAAAGAGAATGACCTTCGGTATACCATCCTTAAGGCCAGTATTTCTCCAGAAATGGCCAGGTGTTATGATTTCCACTTCAATTTCTAGAGATCTCAAGAAACAGTGAAGCATCTTGGCTATCAATAGCCTTCCGTGGGGTTTGTGATACTGTGCGTGAGAGGGTCCTTTGTCAGTTTCTTTCTCCTATGAGTCAGTGAAGACTAAGAGCCGGAAAGTCTGTTTTCAAGAAAATATGTTAGGGCATGGATGTATTGTGATGCCTGTCCTAATCTCCTAGTGTTCTGAAACACTAGTCATAAGGGATTAGGGTTCTGTCTACTCGGCTTTAATTTAAACACTTTTACAAAGGCTTCAAGTAGAGTGACATTCTGCATGAGAGCTAACGCTTAAGGAAGAGCCTTGGACAGCACACCTTGTCATCATTAGTTAACTCTATCTGCTGTGGCATTGGCTATACCCATGTTGACCAAATACCTTAATCTGAGAAAGTGGAATGGTCTATATCAATGGCACGCAATGCCCACTCGAGCAGAACTGTGGAATGAGCCACAATGCTCTTGCAATGACTATTGGATAAAGAAGGTGTGGGCCATGTTGACAACACAGTATTCTTTTGCCCTCAGGGACGATGAAACCCTGGTACTTGCATTGACATGAATGCCACATTACTGGGTGATGCAAAATGAAAAAAGCAAGCAGACAAATGGAAATATCATATGACTTCTCTTGCATGTGCCCTAGGAGGAATGCCATGGCCCTTAGAAAGGAAGGGAAACCAGAAGGGGAATAAGTTAGAGAAGGAGACAAACCAGCAGTGACTCGGGACTGTGAGAACCAAGCTGAGGGTTGCAGAAAAAAATGACATGCAAGGAATGAGGGAACTGGTGTTGAGGAGTTGTGGCAAATATTAGCATGATTACTAGGTTGTATATGGAATGAAAGCATTCATGATTATTCTGTCAAAAACGGATGATGGATGATAGGCTTGCTTCCTCAAATAACAAATAAATTAAAGAAAAACAATCTGTACCTTTCAAAACCAAATGAACAGAGACAGAGAAAAGGAAAGAAGTGTATTTTAATTATCTTTACATATCTTTACGTATTTGCATTCAATTCAATCTGCTATCAATCTTTTCATCCAAGACTCTTTTTTATTTTATTTTATTTTATTTTATTTTATTTTATTTTATTTTATTTATATTATTTTTATCTCCTTATATTTGTGTGGTTCAAGACTCCCTGATGACTTCTGATTGTCCTGATGTACAGTGAGTATTTTGGCTGCTGCTATCAATCCCCCATCAGGCACGTTACATGCAAAGGTTTCCCTTTACTGGCAGGACATGGTCATTTCTTGTTCTTTTACCTCGTCATCAATTGATTTTTCCATCTTTGCATTAGATACAGGTCTCTGTCTTCTTTTCAGTATTTGAAAAGTCCATTCTCTTTTTTAGCCTGAGCGTAATATCTTTAAAAGAAGAGATCATGGAGTGCCCAAGGTCTGGCCCTTTTGGGAGTCTCAGGTGGGTGTTTCATGCATACCCTCTGCTGTTGTGTTGTTGCTGTCCACTGTCCTTGAAGCCAGTCATACGCAGAGGCTCTCCTGCCTGATGTTCAGAGTGTTTGAAGTTTAGGCTGAATAGGGTGAGGATTAGCTTGGTGGGCTCTGGTGTGCCTGTGAAAGGAAACATTCAACCAACACAACAGAATGAAGCCTGCAGAATGTTGTGGTCATGAGAGAGCATGTGGGCAGGGCTTTCTTCTAGTCTTCTATGGGAGAGTCTGTTCCCCTGGGACTAAGCAACTTGGACTGAGGAAGGCTGCTCCCCCAGTGTTCCACAGTTGGAACTTCTTGCTTGCAGGTTAGGCAGAAAATGTCCTCACCGTCCTGTATTTGGCCATTAACTCAGTCTTTATGCTTCTGGTGTGAAAACCCCAAATTTATTATGCCCCCATCGAGTCATCTCCATAAACCCTGTCTCTCATGGATGCACTGTCAGAACCCACCATTTTCCTACTATGTTTTCTGGCATTGTCTCTGATTATGGTTTCTTGGCTGTCTGCACCTGGTAGTTTGGTGGTGTCCTGTCCAATAGAAACAGAATGTGCTATTGAGTCGATGTCTGTCAAGCAGGCTAATCTGAAATCTCTGGGCAATAAGATTCTTTGTTGGCAAGAACTTGTGCCATTCAGACCCTCGGCTGGTCAAAGGCAATGGCTTTGGGATATATGCATCATGTGGGTTCCCAATGTGTACTCCTCTCTCCTGTGGCTTTACCTTTTCCATAGGCTCACTGCACTCTGAAGTACCAACAACATATCCCCTAAGCCATGTCTCAAATCTTCTCACATATTCTCTGGGATTACTTTTTTCTTTTACTGTGGAATTTGGTATAATTCAGGTCATTTCCCACCATATTTCATTATATATGATAATCTTCAGTTTGTGTTCATGGCTGAAGACAAGCCTGGAGTTCTCAGAAAATACTACCAAAACTGTCCTCCATAGGCACCACAGATTCTTACAGTTATAATCAAGCACGAAATCTTGCCACTAGCTTCATGTGGTAGAGTTTTGTTGAGCATTGGGCTACATCACATCTCTCAGTCTCAGAAATACAAATAACAATTTTACCATCTCATCGTAGTCAAGGAACATTTGAAAAAGCAGGGGGGAAAAGTACAAACAATATGACTCTAACCAGGCACACAAAATTGTGTGTTTGCTTGAAGCCGGTAAGTGAGAATATGTGTTTATAAAAGAGGCATAAATGGGACATAACTTGTACGAAATTTGCCTGAAATTGATGGAATGTGAGTTTTCAAGGAATATCAAATTGAATTGTTATGCATTTTTGACCGAGTTATTATCTCTTGAAATTTAATTTTAAGTGCTATATGAAGCACAGACAAAACACACACCCACCACAGATAAGACACACGAAAGATGGGGAGCAAGTGAGGAATCACAATAAAGAAAGCAAATCCCAAAGAAAATACCATAAATGTGAAAGGCACAGAGAATACAATTCAGAAATGAACCAAAATTAGAAAGTTAACTCCTTACCTATCAATAATTAGATCAAGTTTTCAGGAATAAATTTTCCTATGCCTATAAAAAGATTGTTGGAAGGATGAAATTTTTAAAAAAATGCAAAAAAAGGTCAACATTAAAACAACATAAACCAAACTTGACCTTATGTTGACCATAGGAGATTTCCTTTGGCTAAAAAGATGCAAATAGATTGAAAGGGAAGAACTGGGGGAGACATAGGATATGCAATCTCAAGTAGAAGAGAGCCAAAGTGAATGTGCCTATGGCAGATAGAGAGATTTTATGCGTTCCAGAGACAAAATTATCAGAAGCTGTTTAGTCTTGATGGAGCATCCAAACATAAGACAGTTGGAAGAATTTCCATCATATATACCACCAACCTGGGTGTATCTAGATGTTGGAGTCATATTAACAGAAAGGAAGGGAGATGGGGACCAAAATCCAATATTCTTGGGGACTACGATATCCACTTTAAGCACAGGACAGATCATAGTGTCTGAAAGGTGGGAAGGAATAACTGACATCATCACGGGATCTCTAGACCACCTGAGCTTTGGGGAAACATGCATAAGATGTATCTCTGAGGACCATAGGAGATGTTGTTCCATAGGGCAGACCTACCATTGTCTATTATTTATCATGTGCTGTATTCCAAATCCAGTTTCAATTAATAGAAGAGAATTCAAACCCTATCTTGCTCCATGCAATCCGTGCCCTCTCTAATACCCACAAACTGGTTCCCTCATCCTCCCACCCCACGACCCTTCAGAACCTCAGATTGTTTTACAGAGTCTATAGTTTCTCATTGTTCACCTCCCCTTCCAATTTCCCTCAAATCCCTTCTCCTCTCCATCTCCCCTTTTTCTCCATGTTATTCGTGATGCTCCACAAATAATTGAAACCATAGGATAATTGACTCTCTCTGCTTGATTTGTTTCATTCAGCATAATCTCTTCCAGTCCCGTCCATGTTACTAGAAAACTTGGGTATTTATCCTTTCTGAGGAAAGCATAATACTCCTTAGTGTAATTGGACCACATCCTTCTTATCCATTCATCCATTGAAGGGCACTTTGGGTCTCTCTACAGTTTGGCGACCATGGTCATTGCAGCTATAAACATTGGGGTACAAATGGCCCTTCTTTTCACTACATCTGTATCTTTGATAAAGACCCAGTAGTGCAATGGCAGAGTCATAGGGAATTTCTATTTTCTACTTCTTGAGGAATCTCTACACCATTCTCCAAAGTAGCTGCAATAACGTGTATTCCCACCAACAGTGTAAAAAAGCTCCCCATTCTCCCCATCCTCTCCAACACATGCTGTTCCCGCCTTGCTTTTTGGCCATTCTGACTGGTGTAAGGTGATATGTCAATTGGTTTTCATTTGAATCTCCCTGATGGCTAGTGATGATGAACATTTTTTCATGTGTTTGATAGCCATTTTTATGTCTTCATTGGAAAAATGTCTGTTCATACCTTCTGACTATTTTTTGTATGATTGTCTGTTCTTTGTGTGTTGAGTTTGAGGAGTTCATTATAGATCTTGGATATCAACCATTTATCTGTACTGTCATTTGGAAATATTTTCTCCCATTCCACATTTTGCCTCATTTTTGTTGTTGTTGTTGACTGTTTCCTTTGCTGTGTATAAGCTTTTGATCTTGATGAAGTTCCAAAAGTTCATTTTCACTTTGTTTCCTTTGCCTTTGCAGCCATATATAGAATGAAGTTGCTGTGGCTGATATCGAAGAGGTTACTGCCTATGTTCTCCTCTAGGAATCTGATGGATTCCTGTCTCACATTTCAGTCTTTTATCCATTTTGAGTTACCTTTGTATAGGGTGTTAAGAGTATGATTGAATTTTATTTTTCTATATATAGCTGTCCAGTTTTCCCAACACCATTTATTGAAGAGATTGTATATTTTCCACTATACAGTGGAAGATTATTTGCCCATAGATTTCAAGGTCCATATCTGGGTCTCTACGCTGTTCTAAAGGTCAATGTGTCTGTTTTTAAGCCAGTATCAATGTGTCTTGGTAATCACAGCTTTGTAGTAAAACCGGGAATCAGTTAACGTGAGGGCCCAAGGTTTATTTTAGTTTTTCAACATTTCCTCAGCAATTTGGGGTCTCTTCTGATTCCATACAAATTTTAGGATTATTTGCTCCAACTCTTTGAAAACTACCAGTGGAATTTTTATCGGAATGGCATTAAAAGGATAGATTGCTCTAGACATTATAGACATTTTCACTATGTTTATTCTTCCGATCCAAGAGTATGAAATGGTCTTACTCTTTTTGTGTTTTCTTCAATTTTTTCATGAGTGTTATGCAATTCCTTGAGTACAGATCCCGTACTTTTTTGGTTAGGTTTATTACCACTTATCTTATGGTTCTTGGTGCTATAGTAAATGGAATACATTGTTTAAATTCCCTTTAGGTATGTTCATTGTTAGTGTATAAAAAAGCCACTGATTTATGTACATTGACTTTGTATCCTGCCAGTTTGCTGAATTGCTGTATGAGTTCTAGTAGTTTGGCAGGGGGGTCTTTTGGGTTTTCCATATAAAGTATCATCTCATCTGCGAAGGAAAAGAGTTTAAATTCTTTTTTTTAATAAAGATTTTATTTATTTATTTGACAGAGAGGAATCACAAGTAGACAGAGAGGCAGGCAGGGAGAGGAGGAAGCAGGCTCCCCCCTGAGCAGAGAGCCCCATGCAGGACTCGATCCCAGGACCCTGAGATCATGACCTGAGCGGAAGGAAGTGGCTTAACCCACTGAGCCACCCAGGTGCCCCAAGAGTTTAAATTCTTTATTGCCAATTTGGATACTTTTTATTTCTTTTTGTTGTTGGATTGCTGTTGCTAGAACTCTTTATACTACGTTTAACAAGAGTGGTGAGAGTGGGCATCCATCTGTTCCTGAACTCAATGGGAAATCTACAAGCTTTTACCAATTGAGGATGATATTTGCTGTGGGTCTTTCATAGATAGATTTGATGAAGTTGAGGAATGTTCCCTCTATCCCTATACTTTGAAGAATTTTAATCAGGAACAGATGCTGTATTTTGTCAAATGCTTTTTCTGCATCAATTGAGAGGACCATGGGGTTCTTCTCTCTTTTCTTATTGATTTGTTCTATGACATTGATTGATTTTTGAATGCTGACCAATCCTTGTAGCCCAGAGATGAGTCCCACCTGCTCAGGGTGGGTAATCTTCTTAATGTGTTGTTGAATCCTGTTTGCTAATATCTTGTTGCTAATATAATCATAGCATCCATTTTCATCAGTGATATTGGTCTAAAATTCTCCTTTTAGGTAGGATCTTTGGCCTGGTTGGGGACCAGGGTAATGCTGGATTCATAGAAATGGTTGGGAAGTTTTCCTTCTGCTTCAATTTTTTGAAACAGCTTCAGGAGCATAGGTATTATTTCTCTCTGAAAGTTTGGTAGAATTCCCAAGTGAATCCATCAGGTCCTGGGCTCTTGTTTTGTTGGGAGATATTTGATCACTGCTTCAATATTATTACACGATATTGGTCTATTCAGGTTGTCAATTTCTTCCTGGTTCAATTTTGGGACTTTATAGTTTCCATGGAAAGCATCCTTCCATATAACTGTTCATAATATCTTCTAATGATGGTTTCTACTTCCCTGGTGTTAGTTGTGATCTCTCACTTTTCTTTCATGATTTTATTAATTTGGGCTTTCTCTCTTTTCTTTTGTTTAGTGTTGCCAATGGTTTGTCGATCTTATTGCTTCTTTCAAAAAAAAAACAGTGTTTGTTTCATTGATACATTCTACTGTATCTCTGGTTTATACCTCATTGATCTCTGCTCTAATCTTGATTATTTCTCTTCTTATGTGTGGAGATGGTTTTATTTGTTGTTGATTCTCCAGTTCTTTAACTTGTAGAGATAGCTGATGAATTGTGGATTTTTCCTTTTTTTTTTTTTTTGAGGAAATCTTTGATGGCTATGTATTTCCCCCTTCAGTCCGCCTTTGTTGTATCCAATAGGTTTTGGACTGAAGTGTCTACATTCTCATCGGTTTCCATGAATTCTTTCAGTTCTTCTTTGATCCCCTGGTTGATCCAAGCATTCTTTAAAAAAAAATAATATATTAATTTGTTTAATAAACATATAACATATTTTTAGCCCCAGTGGTTAAGGTCTGTGAATCACCAGGTTTATACATTTCATAGCACAAATCCTAGCATATACCCTCTCCAATATACATTTTCCCACCACCCTCTCCAGTCCCCACACCCCAGCAATCCTCAGTCAGTTTTTTGAGATTGAGTCTTTTATTGTTTGTCTCCCTCTAAATCCCATGTACTTTCATTTATTCTTTGCCTTC
Source organism: Mustela nivalis (assembly GCF_964662115.1). Classification (NCBI taxonomy): domain Eukaryota; kingdom Metazoa; phylum Chordata; class Mammalia; order Carnivora; family Mustelidae; genus Mustela; species Mustela nivalis. The sequence continues at coordinate 6,324,363 of NC_139041.1, read as the reverse complement.
CCCCATCACCCCACATTCCATCTCCACTTCCTCATATCAAGGATAGTTGTCTTTCTCAGATAGTTTTTTTTTTTTTTTTTTTTTTTTGCTAAGCATTATACCCTCTAGATAAATTCATGTGGTCAAAAACGGCAATATATCATTTCTTTTGCTGGCTGCATAGTATTCTATTGTGTATATATACCACATCTTCTTTATCCATTCAGCTTTTGATGGGCATCTAGGTTCTTTGCATTGGTTGGTTATTGTGGACATTGCTGCTATAAACATTTGAGTGTACTTGCCTTTTTGGAGTACCACATTTCTGTCTTTAGGATATATACCCAAGAGTGCAATTGCTGTGCCATAGGTTAGCTCTATTTTCAGTTTTCTAAGGAACCTCCACACTGTTTTCCAGAGTGGCTGCACAAGCTTGAATTCCCACAAAGACTGCAGGAGAGTTCCCTTATCTCTGCATCCTTGCCACCATCTGTCATTTCTTGACTTGTTAATTTTAGCCATTCTGACTGGTGTGAGGTGGTATCTCGTTGTGGTTTTGATTAGTATCAGTGGAGTCCTGATTTGTGACCCAGTATATGGTCTACTTTTGAGAAGGTTCCATGTGCACTTGAGAAGAACGAGTGTTCTGCTCTTTTAGGGAGGAGTGTTCTGTATATGTCTATGAGGTCCATCTGGTCCAATGTGTAATTCATGATTTTGTTTCTTTATAAATTTTCTGCATGGATGCTCTGTCAATTTCTGAGAGAAACATGTAAAGATCTCCTACTATTAATCTATTTATATCGATATGACTCTTTATCTTGACTAACCTTTTTTCTCATGTAATCGGTTGCTCCCATATTGGGTGCACAGATATTTACAATTGTTAGATCATCTTGGTGGATAGTCTCCTTAGGAATGATGTAGTGTCTTTCTGTATCTCTGACTACTGCCTTTAGTTTAAAATCTAAATTATCTGATATGAGAATTGCTGCCCCGACCATCTTTTGAGGCCACTGACATGAAAGATGTTTCTCCATCCTTTCACTTTCAGTCTGGATTTATCTTTAGGTTCATAATGGGTCTCTAGTAGACACCATGTGGATAGGTCCTGTCGTTTAATCCAATCTGCAACCCTGTGTCATTTTATGGGCGCATGTAGGCCCTTCACATTGAGAATGTTTTTTGATAGATATGTTTTTATTGACATCGCGTTTCTTTGAAGACTTTTATTCTTAGATTTTTTCTATATTTCTGTTCAATGCTATACTTAGGATTTTTCCACTTTTATAGAACTCCCCTTAATATTTGCTGCCGTGTCGATTTAGTGGTTACATAGTCCGGTAAGCCTTGCCGTTATTGAAAACTATTTCTCCATCGATTTTCAATGTCAGTCTTGCTGGATAATGTATTCTTCATTGCATATTCTTCTCATTTAGTACCCTGAAAATATCTTGCCTGCCCTTTCTGCCTTGCCAGGTCTCTCTGGACAGGTCTGACATGATTCTGATCGGCTTTCTTCTGTACATAAGAATCCTCTTTGTCATAGCAGCTTTAAAGTGATTGTATCTATACTTATGATTTCTCAATTTTACTATCAGTTCCCTTTCATTTTTTTTTTTTGGAATCTATAATTTTAGGGGGAGACTGCCCTGCCTCTAGAACATGAACACTGGTTCCATTCATGAGATTAGGAAAATTTTTATAATGATGTTGATCCACTATATCTTCTAGACTTCTTTCTTTCTCCTCCCCTTCAGGAATTCCAATAAATCGGACATTGGTACATTTCTAGGCATCATTTCTTTCCCGGATTCTGTTTTTGTAGCTTCTAAATTTGTGCCAGACTTCCTCCTGATACTTTCTCTGTCTGTTTTTCCTACAGATCATTAATTCTATCTTATTGTGTGGTTACCCTAGCTTTTAGAGAATTTAGATTAGATTGGAATTGATTGAGAGCATTGTGAACCTCAGCCCTGGTGGTTTTAGTTCTGCCCTTACATTGTGAATGTCATCCCTGGTGGATTTCATTTCTGCTCTAATCAATTTTGTTTGATCATGCATGGCTTTCTGCAACCTAGCTATTGTGAGCCGGAATATTGTTTCCATCATACTGAATATGTTGATAGCCATTAGGTCAGTTGCAGAAGGCCCATCCATTTTTCTTCTGTTGTGCATTCCTCCTCCAAGTCATTTTTGTGAGAGATGACTGAACGGATGCAGGTGGATGTATCGACCATGTTGTAGTGAAAGTACACCCTGGGATGCTTTTGAGCAATAGGATTCCCGACCCGAACAAGAGAAAAAAGAAAAGAGAAAGAATAGAGAGAGATAGAGAGACAAAAGAGAAGGCTCAGCCCAAATGGGCCACAATGAAAATTTTTGAAGTATAGAAACAGAAACAGACAAACAAAAAACTGATAAACTTATAAGCAAATAAAAAAAGAAACTTGGCGAAAAGAACCCCAGATATAAGATTTATATATTATTAGGACAAACAAGAAAACATGGAAACTTTGGCAGAGAAAAATAATGTGAGTGTGGTTATAAGTTCTCAGTGTGGGCGAGGAAGATTGTGTTGATTCTTCCTGGATGTATCTTGATATCTTTGTTAAAAAAACCTCAACTTATCTAAGATATAGTGGGATTAAAAATTGGTTTACCTATAGGGGTAGCATTGATTGGAGAAATAAGATTGCCATGATGTTAAACTCTATATGAATATTAGAAAATAAAAATTCTAAAGAAAGAAACTGGACTAAACTAAACTCAAATTAAAAAAAAAATGAAAAAGAAAAAATGCGTAATAGAACACAGGTGTATATACCAAAAGTTCAGATTAGAAGGTTATTATATAATTTGATGTTCTGTACATCTCACTGTGATGATAAATATGTTAATACAGCAAAGACGATTCTAAGGTGGAAATACATAACTATCCAAGCATCCCTCAAAAAAATTGAAAAATCCAGAACACACCAACTGTCTGTACACCTTAAAGAACTGGAGAATCAATAACAAATAAAACCAACTCCACACATAAGAAGGGAAATAATCAAAATTAGAGCTGAGATCAATGAGTTAGAAACCAGAGATACAGTGGAATGTTTCAATGAAACTAGAAGCTGGTTTTTTGAAAGAATCAATAAGATCGATAAATCATTGGTGACATTAATCCAAATGAACATAGAGAAAGCTCAAATTCATAAAATTATGAATAAAAAGGGAGAGATCACAACGAACACCAAGGAAGTAGAAACAATCTTCAAAAGTCATTATCAACAGTTAAATGACAATAAGCTAAGCAACCAAATGAAATGGATGCATTCCTGGAAAACTATAAACTCTGAAATTGCACCAGGAAGAAATTGAAAACCTGTATAGACCGATATCTAGTAACGAGATTGAAGTGGTGATCAAAAACCTCCCAAAAAACAAGAGCCAAGGACTTGATGGATTCCCTGAGGAATTCTACCAAATTTTCAAAGAAGAAATAACACATATTCTCCTGAAGCTGTTTAAAAAAAAAAAACTAAAACAGAAGGAAAACTTCCAGACTCTTTTTGAGGCCAGCATTACCCAGATTCCCAAACCAGGCAAAGAGCCTACCAGAAAGAATTTCAGACCAATATCACTGATAAATATTGATGCTAAGATTCTCAACAAGATCTTAGCTAACAGGATCCAACAGGACATTAAAAAGATTATCCACCATGACCAGGTTAGATTTATCCCTGGGCTACAAGGATGGTTTAACATTCACTAATCAATCAATGTCATAGAAAAAATTAATATGAGAAGAGACAAGAACCACATGGACCTCTCTATTGATGCAGAAAAAGCATTGAACGAAATCCAGCACCCGTTCCAAATTAAAATGCTTCAAAATATAGGAATAGAGGGAACATTACTGATCTTCATAAAATATATCTATGAAAGACCCACAGTAAATATCATCAACAATGGGAAAAAGTTTGCAGCCTTTCCATTCAGATAAAGAACACGACAAGAATGCCCACTCTCACCACTCTTGTTCAATATAGTATTAAAAGTCCTAGCAATATCAATCAGAAAATAAAGAAAAATAAAAGGTATCCAAATTGGTATGAAGGAGTCAAACCTTCTCTCTTTGCAAATGACATTATTCTTTATATGGAAAACCCAAACACTCCACCCCCAAACTACTAGAACTCATACAATCCATCAAAGTGGCAGGATACAAAGCCACTCTACAGAAATCAGTGGCTTTCTTATACACTAGTAATGAAAATAAAGAAAGGGAAATTAGAGAATCGATTTTATTTATTATAGCACAAAGAACCATAAGATACCTGGGGATAAAACTAACGAAAGAGGTAAAGTATCTGTACTCGAGGAACTACAGAACACTCATGAAAGCATTTGAAGAAGACACAAAAAGATGGAAGAGCATTCCATGTTCTTGGATCAGAAGAATAAACATTGCTAAAATGTCTATACTGCCTAGAGAAATCTATACTTTTAATGCTATTCTGATAAAAATTCCACCGATACTCTTCAAAGAGCTGGAGCAAATAATGCTAAAATTTGTATGGACTCAGAAGAGACCCAGAATCACTAAGGAAATGTTGAAAAACAAAAATAAAATGGGGGACATTGCATTACCTGATTTCAAACTTTACTACAAAGATGTGATCACAAGGACAGCATGGTAGTGGCATAAAAACAGACACATAGAAAAGTGGAAGAGAGCAGAGAGCCCGGATATGGACCCTCAACTCTATGGTCAATTAATCTTTGACAAGGCAGAAAAAAATATACAATAGAAAAAAGACTATCTCTTCAATAAATGGTGCTGGGACATCTGGCAGCTATGTAGGAGAATCAAATGGGACCATTATCTTACACTGTACACAAAGATAAACTCAAAATGGAGTAAAAACCTCAATGTGAGACAGGAATCCATCAAAATATTACAGGAAAACATAAGCAGTAATCTCTTCGATATCAGCCACAGCAATTTCTCTCAAGATATATCTACAAAGGCAAAGGAAACAAAAGCGAAAATAAACTTTAGTGACTTCATCAAAATCAAAAGCTTCTGCACAGCAAAAGAAACAGTCAACAAACAAAGAGGCAACCCACGGAATGTGAGAAGCTATTTGCAAATGAGAATACAGTTAAAGGTTGATATCCAGGATCTATAAAAAAACTCCTCAAACTCAACATATACAAAGCAGGCAATCATGTAAAAAATGGGAAGAATATATGAACAGACACTTCTCCAAAGAAGACCTACAAATGACTATCAGACACATGAAAAAATGTTCATCATCACTAGCCCTCAGGGGGATTCAAAAGAAAACCACATTGAGATACCACCTTACACCAATTATAATGGCCCAAATTAGCAACACAGGATCAACATGTGTTGGAGAGAATGTGGAGAAAGGGGAACCCTCTTACACTGTTGGTGGCAATACAAGTTGGTGCAGCCAGTTTAAAAAACAGTGTGGAGATTCCTCAAGACATTAAAAATGAGTATCCCTATTACCTTGGCATTACTCTATTTGGTATTTACCCCAATGGCACAGATGTAGTGAAAAGAAGGCCCGTTTGTACCACAATGTTTATAGCAGCAATGGCCACGGTTGTCAAACTGTGGAAAGAACCAAGGTGGACAAATGGATAAGGAAGATGTGGTCCATATAGACTGTGGAGTATTATACCTCCATCAGAAAGGATGAATACACAACTATTGAAATACCATGGACAGGACAGGAAGAGATTATGCTGGAGACAATCAAGCAGAGAGTCAATTATATATGGTTTCACTTATTTGTGGAGCATCACAAATAACATGAAGAACAAGGGGTGATGTAGGGAGAAGGGAATTGGGGTAAATTGGAAAGGAAGGTGAACCATAGGAGATTATGTACTCTGAAAACCAATCTGAGGGTTTTGATGGGTGTGGGATGGGTAATTGGGAATACTAGCTGGTGGGTATTAGAGAGGGCATGGATTGGATCGAGCACTTGGTGTAGTGCAAAAACAATAAATACCGCCACACTAACAAAAATTAAAAAAAATAGAAATTAAACAATAACCTGTAACTTAAATTAAAAAAAAATTACTGAGTACAAATAATTATTGTATACCTTCCCATTTTATTTGTTTTTATTTTAATATAATTGATATACAGTGTTATATTAGTTTTGGATGTACAATAAAATAAATCAACAATTCTAAAAAACAAACAAACAAATAAACAACAACAACAACAAAATTGGCCCTTTCAAACGCAGTTGAAGACCTACAGTGAAAAGGAAATAATTATATTTTATTATCTATACTTATTAAAATGACATGAAATTAGAGTCTAACTGAGTCCTCCATTTCTGGAATCAATGAGAAGACACGACATTGTCTTCCTTAAATGTCTAGAAATGTTGACCAGTAAAATGATAGAGAAGGGACTTTCTGTATGGGTCAGTCTTTTCTGACCCATAAGGAAAAGACGCTGGGAAAGGACTATCACCCACATGATGACATACCTCTGAGAGCTGATAATACCCAAGATGCCTCACTGTTTCTTGAGATCTCTAGAAATTGCATTGGAAATAGCAAAACTTTGCCATCTCTGGAGAAATGTTAGTCTAAATGATGCTACACCTAACATCATTTCTCATTTCTTTGTATACAAAGGGGACGTGGGAAATTAACACACAAGACAACCTAAGTTCTTGACTAATCTAAGCGGGCTCTTTTTCTATCCTTCCCGGGTCTTAGTCCCTAAAGCCATAGGACTCAAATGTCATAAGAGAGGGACTGCTGTTTCAGTGAATCCAACTTCTGTGATGTCACCAAGGTTTGAACTCAAAGCAACCACTCCTTTTCACCCATTCCTGATCACTACTCTAGGATGGTGTGGTCATGGGTGGCCTTAGAGGTTCCCAAGCCCTCCCAAACCACAGGAGCTGCCTGGATCTCTCACGAAGGCAGTTGTGAAGTGAATCGGTGTCATGTTTTCCATGGTCGAATTCGTAGTCTTTGGTCATGACTATCACCACCAGCCTCTGGACCCCGGAGAAAGGCAAGAATCCACCATTCCATCTTACCCATGATAGGACAAGAAAGATTCAGGCATCAAACAATAACTCAGTGGTGGAACTCCACGCCCCGCACATGTCTATGGTCCTCCCACTCAATCAGGGAGCTTCTGACCAGAAAAAGTGCCATCAAGTAAAATTCCCTGGGAACACCCAAAACCATACCAAAGACATGTGGGGAGTCTTCAACAGTGAGGAAATAGTAAACCTAGTGTCTCCAGACACCGTGCCAAAACGGTCTCCCAATCTTCAAAAGTGACCAAGCACAAGGGCAGACCCTACACCCGAGAACCTGAGGCCCAGTTCAGACTCATGTACTTGGAGTCCACAGGAGCAAGGGCAGAGCTTGTTGGAAGAGAACCATAACCCAAGTGAAATCATTTGAAAGACTTTCGTGCACGTTTTAGGATGACAACATGTATCTCCAAAAGGAAGCAAGGATAAGAATTTGAATGTTGCAGAACCTTGAGCATTCCCACAGGTTGGTGCATCTGCCCTCTGGGTAATTGAATGGAGATGTGGCAGCACAATCCTGCCTTAACCCTCTCATGACCATCCCCCAAATTGTTTATGCAATAAACAAACAGTGCCTCTTTCGGAAAATGGGCATGTTCTAATGGAACCAGGAGAGGATGAACAATGTGACAACAAAGGGACACTAGAGCGGGACAGAGAGCAAATGCTACAGGTTGGTGAGGAGATACAGGAGGACAAAGAATAACAGAATGAACAGGGGAGCTCAGAGTGACGATCTGGCATTTCAGGATGGTGGGAATTGCTCTGTACCTGGCTTCATTCTATAGGGACTTAAATCCAAATTAAATAAACCATCCCCTGGCCCCAGTCAATACTTGTACACTGTTTTTTGTTTATTTATTTGTTTTTCTTTTTTGCCAAAATATCGGCATGCTTGTATACGACCGACAGACAGGGAGATTACAATAGGGGATGGAGCTGGAGAGGGTGAAGCTGACTTGCCCCAGAGCAGGGAACCTGAGACCAGAGTCGATTCCATGACCCTGAGCTCATGAGTTGAGCTGAAGGCGGCCTCTTTACTGATGGACACACCACAGAACCCAATCTTTGTCTTCTTCATACATCCTATTTCTAGACAAGAACCAGTGCTCTGTCATTGTACAGAAATGCAGGGGATACAGATTTTCCCTTGGGCTGGTGTTGCATGCTCTATCCAACCTCATTCAAGAATGGGTATATCTTGTCTTCTTGAAGACCGTGACTTGGCTAAGGGCAAACAATTCTCCCGAGCATATTTCGGTTAAGAGAATTCCTCCCTTGCTATACTTTGCAGGGGAATGACACTATGTCTTGTGATGCACTGCTTCTGTTGACATAGATGGAACACTTCTGTGTCTCTGAATCTGTATCTCTGTTTCTGCTCCCAGATGAGGAACATTTTCAGCTCTGATTTCTCAAAGACATGTTCAGCACTCTTTTTTTCTCTCTCACTCCTAGTTCTCTTAAATTAGGAACCTCTTTCCTTTCTGAGGAGTTGATGACATCCCTAAGCACATAGTCAAGTTCCACCGATCCTTTTTCTCTCTCTGGATTTGCTTCTGTATTTTCCAGTATTTGATTTCTAGATTACCAATTAGATCCTCTGCTTCTGCCACCATCCTGGCCTTTGCATCACGTTTTTTTCCAAGCTTTTCATCAGGAACTCCTCATTTTATTATTTAAATCACTTTTATCTCTGTGGTTCGAGACTCCCTGATGTCTTCTGTGTTTTTCTGCTGTACAGTGAGTATGCTGGCTGCATATCCGTGTGTGTTCTATTAGACGTTTCACTTTGATTGATCATTACTTGTTCTTTTTCCTTGTCTAAAATGATTCTTCCATCTTTGCATTGGATCTAGGTATCTGTCTTCTTCTCTGTATTCAAAAAGTACTATCTGTTTTTTACCCTGAGAGTAAATTCTTTAAGATGACGAGATCATGGAGTGCCCAAGGTCTGGCCTTTGTGGGAGTCTCAGATTTATGTAGCATGCATGCCCTCTTCTGTTGTTTTGTGGCTGTACCCAATCCTTGAAACCAGTTATCTGAAGAGGCTCTACTTGCCTGTCATTTGGAGGGTTTGGTGTATGGATGAATATGTTGAGGTTTAGCATCGTGGGCTCTGGTGTGCCAGTGATAAGAGACTTTCAACCCAAACAATAGAATGAAGACCTATAGAATGCTGTGGTCAGGAGAAATCATGTGGGCAGGGCTTTCTTCTAGCCCCCTATGGGATATGCTATTTGGGAGAAAAGCTACTTGGTCTGAGGACGGCTGTACCCCCTGTTTTTCATGGTCAGGACTTCATGTTTGCAGTTTCGGCAGCTAATGTCATCACCATCCTGTCTTTGGCCAGTACCTCCATTTCATGCTGCTGGTAGGAGAGCCCAAAATTTCGTGCACTCCCATCGAGTTATCTCCATAAACACTGCTTCTCATGGATACCCTGCCAGAACCCACCCTCTTCCCATTGTGTCTCCTCTGATTGTTTCTGATCAGGTTTCCAGGCTGTCTGCACATGGTTGCTTGCTGAGGTACTCTCCATGATAAACACAGTGTTCTCTAGAGTCGATGTCTTCCAATTCTAATGATCTAAATACTCCGGACTCAAGACCATTTGTTAGCAAAAACTCATGCCATTCAGACTTTCTGCTGGTTGAAACCACTGGCATAAGGATGCATGCTCCATTTGGGTTCCCAGTGTGCTCTCTCCTGTGCCTTCTTTCCTTGGATTATCTCACTGCCCTCTGAAGCACCAATCCCCTCTCTCCCCTAATCACGTCTCTAGTATTCTCCCAAAGTCTCTGCGACTTTTTTTAATCTTTTGCTGTGGCATTTACTTTGTAGGCTTCAGGTCCTCTTCCTCTATGTTGCACTTGATATAGTAATCTTTTAGTTGTGTTGCTGGCTAAAGACAAGCCTGGAGTTCCTAGACACTATTAAAATCTCACTGTCCTCCAAAAGCACCACAGACTCTTGCCCAGCCATAACCAAGAAGGAATTCTTTCCACTTGCCTCATGGAGCATAATTGTGGAAAGCATATGGCTATGTCACATCTATCAGTCTCAAAAAGACAAATAACATACGATTTTGCTCTCTCATGCTAGTCAAGGAGCATGTGAATATGCAAAACAAAAGGGGACAAACAATAATACTCTAACCAGGCTCTTAAAATTTGGTGTTTTTTTTTAAGGCAAGTTAGTGAGAATGTGTGTTTATAAAAGAGGACTTAATGGGACATTACTTGCAGGAAATGTGGCTGAAAGTGATGGAATGTGAGTTTTCAAGGCATATCAAAATGAATTGCTATCCATAAAGGAAAAAAATCTAACTACTTGATATTTCATTATAATTGTTATGTGAAACACACAGACAACATACACACACACACATACACACACAAATAAGAGACACAAAAATGGGGTAGATGGGAGGAATCGCACGGAAGTAAGCAAACCCAAAGGAAAATACCATAAATGGGAAAGGCACTGAGAATCCAAGACAAAAAAACAACGATAATGAGAAACTTAACTCTGTACCCATCAATAATTAGTTGAAGTATTCAGGACTAAATACTCCTATTCCTATAAACATGTTGTTGGAAGGATGAAAATTGAAAAAAAAAAAGGCAAAAAAGACCAACAAGAAAACAAAACAAAACCAGCTCGTCCTTATGTTAGCCATAGGAGATCCTTCGACTATAAAGATACAATAGCTTGGAAGTTATGGATTTGGGAAAACATAGGTAGTGCAATTGGCAAAGATAAGAGAACCAATCCATTGGTGCCTATGGCAGAGAAAATTTAAGTCTTCAAGAGACAAAATATTACCAGAAGGTGTTTTGTCTTGATTGAGCATAAAACTTCAGAAACTTGGAAGAATTGCCAACAGATACACCACCAACTTGGTTGTATCTAAATGTTAGAAGCATATTAACAGAACAGAAGGGAGTTGGGGACCACAATCCAATATTTTGAGGACGATGATATCCACTTTTAGCACAGGACAAATCATGCAGAGGGATAGGTGGGAAGGAATAACAGACGTCATCATGGGCTCTTTAGACCCCCTGAGCATAGGAGAAACATGTATAAGATTGTGTCTCGGAGAACCATAAGAGAAGTTCTTCCCAAGGGCAGACCTAACATTGTCTATCAGATCCTGTGCTGAAGTAAAAGCCCAGTAATAATTAATAGAAGAGAATTCATATCCTTTCTTGTATACTTATGACCACAAAGATATGAAAAAGGAAAGAATTCAATTATGAATGGGAAACACAGCCACACACTATTAGGTGGAAAACACAAACACTCCCAAATTATCAATGGCTCAAAGAAGGACAATCAAAGGAAAGTCATAAAGTAATTTCAACAAAGGAAAGTAAAGAAACTTATGTGATGATGCCAAAACATTCTTTGGGGAAAGAATATAGGGCTAAATGGGTTTATTTCAAAAAATTCAAAGCACCGAATAAAACCAACCTAACCGATGGAATAAGGAACTAGAAAAAGATGAAATGGAATCCAAAGTGAACAGAAAAAGAGAGATAATATATATGATCATTGGAATAAAAGAAATACAAACAAAACAATAGAAAAAAATCTGGAGAACTCGATTGTCAGTTTTGAAAACTTTAAGAAATGGGAATAGCCATTACCTGGATTAAACAGGGCGACTAGCATACAGATGAAACTATGAGATCATATGACAACTGATAGAAAGGAAAAAAAAAATACCCGACATGACACATCTACACAATTATTTCAACAAATCCAAACTGATAAAAAGGATAAAATTCCAACACTGAGAAAAAGGCTAAATTCCAAGACACATATCAAATCAGGAACACATATTAAGTCAGGAACCCTACAAAACCTTAGCTCTCTAGTAGTGACTAAAGCGTTTGAAGCAGTAATCCAACACCTCCCAACACACAGAAGGTAAGATCCAAATCATTTTTCTGATCAACATTTCTAGACATTTGATGAAGGCAATGTCGTTTCTTCTCATCAAATCCACAAATGGAGGAGCCGGGTAGACTGTAATTTATAAGAATGAAGACCCAATACAGATAAGGACATTATAGGAAACAAATTCCATGCCATTTTTATAAGTAAAGATGATATAAATATAATTTTTTGTTTTCTTTGTCTATCTTTACCTGCTTTTGAAAGGGCCAGTTTGTTTTTATTTTAATTTTTTGTTCTGTTGAGGAAATAGGCCTATCATCCATCATTCGATTTTGACAAGTATTCACGGATGATTTAGTTCCATATATGACCTAGAGTTCATCCTAAAACTCTAAGATGTTCCACTACTCCTCAACACCCATTAGCCAGTTCCCTCATTTCCTGCATGTCTTTCTTTTCTGTAACCTCAGAGTACTGAGTCACTTCTGGTTTGTCTCCTTCTGTGACTTCTTCCCCTTCCATTTCCCCTTCTTTCTACTAAGGCCCATGGTATTCATCCTGGGGCACATATGAGAGAAGCCATATTATATTTCCCTTTGTATGCTTGCCTTTTTCATTTGGCATCTTGTGACATTCATGTCAATGCAAGTACCAGGGTTTCATCCTCTCTGATGACTGAAAAATACTCTGTTGCCAATGTGGACTGCACCTTCTTTATCCAATAGTCCTTGTGAGGGCAATGCAACTCAATACACAGTTCTGATCTATTGGGCCTTGCAGGCCATCAATATAAGCCGTTAATTTTCCTCTGATTAATGAGAAGTAGTCAACATGGCTATACCCATTACCACAGCGGGTAGAGTTAACTAAAATGACAAGGAGTGCTCTCATGGGCTCTTCCTTAAGGGTTAGTTATCATGCAGAATGTCAATCTTCTTGAAGCATTTGAAAAGCTGTCCAAGCCAGGTAGACAGAGCCCTAATCCCTTATGAATAGTGTTTCTTAACACGAGGAGATAAGGACACAGACAGCATAATACATACATATTTTAACATTTATCCTTGAAAAAGTACTTCCTGTCCCTTAGTCATTACTGACCCATAGGTAAAAGGTGCTGAGCAAGGACTCTGTTACCCACAGGATAACAAACATCACAGAGATATGATGATACCCAGGGCCTCACTGGTTATTGAGATCTCTAGAAATTGCAGTGGAAATAGGAAAACTTTCCCATCTCTGGAGAAATGTTGGGCTAAAAAAAAAAAAAAGGTATGCTGTACATCATTTTATTTTCTATTTTTCTAGAAAGGGAAAGTGGAAATTTACACATAGAAAACCTGAGTACTTGATCAGGCTCAGGGCTCTTTTTAGCCCTTCCCTGGCTTCCTACCAAAAGCCATAGGACTCAAAGGTTATGATAGAGGGACTGCTGCTTCAGTTAAGACAGCTTCTCTGATGTCACAAAGCTTTGAGGTCATAGAAACCCCTCCACCCCAAACCATGCCTGATCTACACTTGGATGTTGTAGTCGTGAGTGGTCCAAGAGGATCCAGAGCTCCCCCCAAAACTGTAGCCGCCTGGGTCTCTCACCAAGTTGTTTGAGAAGCGAGTCAGTGTAGCATTCTCCATGGCCGGTTTTGTAGTCTATTGTCGTGACAGTTACAAAAGCCATCTGGACTCCGGAGTAAGACAAGTATCCCCCAATCCATCTTACCCACGAAAGGCAAAGAAAGAATCAGGTCTCAAAAAAGACACAGGGATGAACTCCATGTCCTGCATATGTTATGGTCCTCCCTCCCAATCAGGGCACTTCTGACCAGGAAAAGTGCCACCCAAGGAAATCTCATAGGGAACACCCGCAACCCTGCCAAAGTTATGTATGGAGTCTACAACAGCAAGGATATGAGTTCCTCTGGCATCTCAAGAAATCATGGCATAGGGCCTCCAAATCTTCAAAACTGACCAAGCACCGAAGTCAGACTCTACACCCTAGAACCCAAGTCCCAGGATGGACTCATTTACTTGGAGTCCACAGGCACAAGCATGAAGCATGTTGGAGGAGACCTATAGCACAAGGGAAGCCATCTGAATGGCACTCTTGCTCGTTTCAAGATAAAAACGTGTATCTATAAAAGACAAATGGAAGAGGACTCGAATGTTGCAGAACCTTGAGCTTGCCCACAGGGTGGGGTAGCTACCCTCTGCAGAACTGAATTGAGATATGGCAGCACATGCCTGCCTTAACCTTCTAAACCATCCCCCTAATGGTTTCAGGTAATAACCAAACGGTGCTTCTTGCAGAAGATGGGCATGTTCTAATGGAACCAGGAACGGTTGAACAATGTGACAACAAAGGGCCACTATACTGGGACAGACAGTGGGTGATACAAGTTAGTGGGGAGGTACCGGAAAACAAAGAACAGGAGAATGGACAAGGGAGCACAGAGTGAAGGCCTGGCACTTTAAGATGGTGGGAGGTGCTCTGTACCTGCCTTCATTCCATAGGGACATAGGTTCAAATTAAATAAACAATACTTTGGCCCTAGTAAATCATTGAAAACTTTTTAAAATTTATTTATGTCCAACAATATTCATGAATGTACTTGAGAGAAAAACAGAAAGATCACACTCACGGGATGGAGATGTGGTGGGGAATCAGAGTTGCCCTTGAACAGGGAACTTGAGACCAGAGACAGGCCATGACCCTGGAATCATGAGCTGAGCTGAAGGCCGTTTCTGAACTGATGGACACACACGAGGAACCAATCTTTGTCTTCTTCATACCTCAGAGTTCTAGACAGAATCACTGCTCTGTCATTGTTCAGAAATGCAGGGAATACGCATTTTGGCTTGGGCTGGTGTTGATTGTTCTATCCGACCTGCTTTGAGAGCTGGTATAACTTTTCGCCTTGAAGTCAGTGACTTGGCTATGGACAAACTACTCTCGCACACATTTTTTGCATTAAGAGAATAACTCCCTTGCTATCTTTTGCAGGGTGGATGACACCATCTGTTGATGGTGATGGGAGTACTCTGTGCCTCTTAATATGGAGCTCTGTTTCTACTCCAAGATCAGGGACATTTTCAGCTCTGATTTCTCAGAGAAATATATGGTCTTCTTTATTCTTTCATTCCTAGGTGTGCAAGAATAGGCACCTCTTTTTATTTTCCCCTTGGAGTTGATGATTTACATAAGCTTATTGTCATGTTCCATCATTCTTCCTTCTCTCTTTCACGTACCTTCCATTATTTTCCAGTATTTTTCTACCACGTCACTAATTGTATCCTTTGCTTCTGCCAGCTTCTTGGCCTTGCAACCAGTCTGCTACCAATCTTATTATCAGAGACCCTAGATTTTATTTTTTTATCACTTTTATCTCTGTGGTAGGAGACTCCCTGATGTCTTTTGTCTTTTTCTATGTACAGTGAGTATTCTGGATATTGCTTTCAATCCTTCATCGGGCTTGTTACATTTAAAGGTTTAACTTTGATTGCCTGGCTATGATCATTTCTAATTCTTTTCCTCAGCATCAATTGAGTCTTCCATTATTGCATTGGATCCAGGTCTCTGTCTTCTTCTCTCTATACACAAAACCCATTTTGTTTTCTACCCTTAGGGTAATGACTTTAGGAAGAAGAGATCTTGAGGTGGCCATGCTCTGCCCATTGAGGAAGTCTCAGGTGTTTGTGTAGTGCATGCCCACTCTTGTTGTGTTGTGGGTGTACCCTGACATTAAGACAGTCATCTGCAGGGTCTCTCCTTGCATGCCTTTTTAGTGTTTCTGTGCTGAATATGCTGTGGTTTAGTTTGGTGTGCACTGGTTTGGCTAAGAAAGGAGAGGTTCAACCAACTCAACAGACAAACGCCTGCAGAATGCTGTGTTTTAAAGAGAGCATGGTAGAAGGACTTTCTTCTAGTCCCTTACTGGAGAGTCTGTTCTCCTTTGGATAAGCAACTTGGACTGAGGAACACAGTCTCCACAGTGTTCCATGGTTTGGACTTCGTTTTTGTACGTGAGGCAGCTAATGTCCTCACTGTCCTGTCTTTGCCAGTAGTTCGGTATTTATGCTGTTTGTGCTAGAGCCCCAAATTACTTTTTCCCCCATCAAATCATCTCCACGAGCCGTGCCTCTCACAGATACACTGCCAGAAACCACCATCTTCCTTCTGTGTCTGCTGGTACTGTCTCTGATCATGATTTCCAGGCTGTTTGCACCTGGTTGTTTGTTGGTGTCCTCTCCAGGAGAAACACAGTGTTCTCTCAACTCGATATCTGCCAAGACTGTTGACCTGAAAACTGCAGACTCAACACCCTTTGTTGGCAAGGACTTGTACCATTCAGATAAGCTGCTGGTTAGAGCAAGTGGCATTGGGAAACACGCTACCTGTGGGTTCCCAGTGTTCTCATCTCTCCTGTGCCTTTTTCTTTTGAATTGGCTTACTGCCGTCTGAAGCACCACCGCCTCTTTCTCCCTAAGCCATGTCTCCAATTTTCTCCCATAGTCTCTTTGATTTCTTTTCTCTTTTGCTGTAGAGTTTGGTCTGTAGGCTTCAGGTCTATTTCCAACAAGTCACAGTTGATGTAGTCATCTTCCAGTTCTGTTCATGAGACTACTAACATCTCACTATCTTCAAAGGCATCACAGACTCTTACCCAGCCATAAGTAAGAATGAATTCTTGCCACTTGCCTCATGTGGCAATGTTGTGGAGAGCATTGGGCTATGTCACATCTCTGAGTCTCAGAAAGACAAATAACGTATGATTTCACCCCGTCATGGTAGTAAAGAAACATGTGAAAAAGCAGGGGAAAATGGACAAGCAATACTACTCTAACCAGACACTTAAACATTTGTCTTTCTTTGTAGGCATGTTAGTGGGAATACGTGTTTATAAAACAGGACAAAATGCGACATTCTTTGCAGGAATTGTGGCTGAAAGTGATGGAATGTGAGTTTTCAATGCACATGTAATTGATTTGCTATCCATAAAATGCCAAATTACTATCACTTGAAATTTTATTATAAGTGTCATGTGAGAGGAGACAAGATGATGGGCAAGTAAGAGCAGGTTCCATTTCAACCTGTACTCCAAAGTGAAGTTATTTCCTACCAAAGAATTCTGATTACCCATGAAAACAGCCTGAGATCAGAATTATATATGTCTGGATCTCTGCCAGTGCAGAAGTCATCAGTGGGCAGGAAAAGTGGAGTGAGAACATTGGACTGTTATTGAAATAAACAAAAGTTCAAGGGTCCCATGCAAGGCCTCCAATTGGAAAGTAATACCCCAATACAAGAGCATTCTGAGTCTGGAGACCAGCATTAACTTGGACTCTGGTTGAAAGCATTCAAAAAGTGCAAAGGATATTGAAGGCAAATTGTGTGAATTATGGCAGCTAAGGACAGGGGCTTAATTCCCCACACCCAGTACAGATTCCCTGGTCCTGAGCCAAAGAGAGTGTTTTGGAAAAACGATATTTGGTCCCTGAGCCAACAGCACACCCATGATCATGTGGGGTTCAGCTCCTGTTAGGGGCTTGGAGCCTCACCAAGCAGCAGAGCAATGAGACTTGCTAACAGAGCCTGAGACACCTGCACCCCTTACCATCCCCTGAGAAAGGTGTGCAAAGGCCCAGTCCATTGCTTAGACCCGTGCCATACTATCAGAGCATGAGACACGCGTGTACCCCACACACTCTCCTGAGAGAGGTGCGTGAAGGCCCAGGCTCATGCTCTCGGACACGCACCCTTCTATCAGATCCTAGACACGCGTGACCCACACCCTCCACTGAGAGAGTGCTTGCAGGCCCAGAACTCTTAGACAGAGAAAGACCAGGCACTCCCAGCCAGGGCCAGCATGAAAATCACAGTGTGGGATGGCAATAGGAACCTCTCTGATGGTCAGGAGCTGCCTAGACAGACACTGATGCAATGGTTTGGGTACAAGCAGAAGACTCTGTGCTCCCTGGGACTACGACTCAAAATTTGCCCTGGCAGCAGGCAAGGGCGAATTTATATGAGCTCTACAGCACCCACAGTAGAGAAGACTGAGGATTATCTCTGAGAGAGTGATAAGGGTGCAGTTTGCTTTCATCTCCAAAAACCTTCAAAAGCAGTCTAGGCAAGAGAAAAAAAAAAAACTAAAAAACATAAAAACCTCCAAAGAATGAAGACCTGAAAAAACAGGATTCCTCAGAGCCCATCCTCTTGAGAGGGGTGGGAGGATTTACATCAGGGAATATCATTGACTGAAACCCACCTGACAGGCCTCTGCCTCAGAAAACCAACCAGGACAAAAAAAAAAGACTACAAGAGAACCACCACTGCTACATCATAGATACAACTTTTATTATTAACTTATTCCCACTATTCTGGTTGATTTGTATTATATAGATAATTTTTTAACATATTTACCTTCAAACTGAGATGTCCAGAATATCAAATCCATATTAACCTTTTAACCTGAACTTTTTGATACATACACATTTTTTACTTTTCCATCCTAATTTTTTAAAAAATTTAGTTTAGTTTAGTCTAGTGTATTCCTTTTTCATTTTTATTTTCGAATGTTCATATAGAGTTAAACTTCAAGGTAATCTTCTTTTCCGAAACAATGCTATTCCTACAGGTAAAGAAATTATATTTTTATTTTTTTAATCCATTTTTTATTTATTTTATAGTCATCTAATTTCATATAAAAGTCACATAAAAGTCATATCAGAGTCATAGCCAAGACCCTGGAATCATGAGTTGATCTGAAGGCCGCCTCTGAACTGATGGACACAACACGGGACCCAACTTTTGACTTCTGAATACCTCCTGGTTCTAGACAAGAGCTGCTGCTCTTTCACTGTTCAGAAATGCAGGGGATAAGGATTTTGTCTTGGTCGGGTGTTGCTTGAGCTTCTGGCCTGCTTTGAGTGCTGGTATAGCTTTTCCTCTAAAAATCAGTGACTGTGCTATGGACGAACTATTCTCCGATGCCTTTTTGCCTAAAGAGAATTACTCCATGCCTAGATTTTCCAGGGGAAAATGTCTTTCGGTGCTCTGCTTCTGTGGAAGGTGATGGGAGTCCTCTGTGCCTCTGATTCTGGACCTCTGTTTCAGCTCCCAGATGAGGGTCATTGACAGCCACGATTCTCAAATCCATGTTCAGGCCTCTTTTATTTCTCTCACTCTTAATTATCTTACACAAGTCACCTATTTCCTTTCTTTTTGGATGATGATTCCCTAAGATCTTTGTCATGTTCCATCATTCTTCCTTCACTCTTAGAATTTGTTTCCTTTTTTTCTATGCTTGTTCTTCCAGGTCACTAATTGGATCCTCTACTTCTGTCGTGTTCCCAGTCTTTGCATAAAGTCTCCTACCATCTTCTTTTCAGGAACTCTTTAGGTTCTTTTATCTTTATCAGATTTATCTCTGTGGTTCGAAACTCTCTGACATCTTCTATGTTTTCTGATGTATAGGGAGGATCCAGGCCGCGGTTTTCAAACCCAATCGGGTGTATTATATGTAGAAGCTTCACTCTGATTTCCTAGCTGTGATCATTTCTTGTTCTTTTTTCTCGGCATCTATTGATACTTCCACCTTGTATTAGGTCTAGTTCTCTATCTCCTCTCAGTATTCGAAATACTTATTCTGTTTTATATCCTGTGGGTAATTTATTTAGGTAGAAGAGATCATTGAGTGACCAAGGGCGGGCCCTTAATTTTGTCGTGTGTGTGTGTGTGTGTGTGTGTGTGCGCGTGTGTGGCATGCATTCCATCTGATGTTTGTGTTGTGGCTGACGCTGTCCTTGAGACCAGCCAATGCAGTGGCTCTTCTTGCCTGGCATTTGGTGTGTTTGGGGCCTGGGCTGAATATGCTGAGGTTTACCTTTTGGGCTCTGGTGTGCCTGTGAAAGGAGACATTCCAAAACTCATCAGAACACTGGCCTACAGAATGCTGTGTTCAGAAGAGATCATGTGGTCAAGGCATTCTTCTCGTCCCCCATGGGCAGTCAGTTCTCCTTGGACTAAACAACTTGGAGTGAGGAAGGATGTCCCTCAAGTGTTCCACGGTTCGGATTTTGTGTGGGCAGTGTAGGCAGCTAATGTCCTCACCATCCTGTATTGGCCAGTAGAGCGGTCTTGATGCTCCTCATGTGGAAGCCCAATATTTCTTATGCTCCCATTGAGACAACTCCACGAGCACTGCCTCTCATTGAAGCACTGCCAGGACCCACCATCTTCCCACTGCGTGTCCTGGTATTGTCACTGATCATGGCCTCAGGTTGTCTGCACATGGTTGCTTGTTGGTGACCTATGCAAAAAAAACACGGAGTTCTTTTGAGTTTATATTTGCCAAGCCTGCTGATTTGAAAACTCCAGCACTCAAGACTTGTGTTGTCAAGAACTCGTGCCCTTCAGACCCTCTTCTAGTCACAGCCAATGGCACTGGGAAACAGGTGCCTTGTGGTTTTCCAGCATGTCGTGCTCTCCTGTGCTTTTTTCCTTTGCAAGGGATCACTGCCATCTGAAGCATGAACCAACGAACTCCTATAAGCCATGTCTCCAACCTTCTCCCTTAGTCTCTGCGACTACATTTCTTCTTTGTCGATTTTACCTTGTAGGCTTCCTGTCCATTTCCACTTCGTTGCAGTTGCTGTGGTCATCTTCCTGTTGCCCACTTGGCTGAAGACAAGCACGAGGTTATTAGACACTTACCATCACACTCTCCTCCATGTCACCACAAATTCTTACTGAGACATAAGAAAGAATGAATTCCTCCACTTGCCTCATGTGGCAGTGTTGTGGAGAGCATTGGGCTTTGTCACATCTATCATTCTCAAAAAGACAACAAACAGATTATTTCACTCCCTCATGACAGTCAAGAAACATGTGATAAAGTAAGGGATATAGGGACAAACAATACGACACTAATGAGGCACCCAATCGTGGTGATTGTGTGAAGGCAGTTTTATGAGAATACGTGTTTATTGAAGAGGACAAAGCGCCACGGTATTCCTTATGAGGCACATATTGTAGGATGCCATGTGATATTTCCCTTTTTCTGCTTGCCTTTTCATTTCACATCAGCCAGGCATGGACATTCATGTCAAGGCAAGTTCCAGGGCGTTCATTCTCTTCAGTGGCCGAGGAATACTGTCTAGCCATAATGGACCATGCCTTCCTTATCCACTACTCCTTGCAAGGGTGTTGTGGCTCAATGCAAAGGTCTGCTCGAATGGGCCTTGCAAGCCATCGATATTAGCCGCACCTATCCTTCTGAATAAAGAGACATGGTCAACATGATTATACCCATTACCGCAACAAGGACAACTAATAATGACAATGGGTGTGGTACGGGTCGCTTCCTTAGGTTTACCCTGATGCAGAATGACACTCTCCTCTAAGAATTTGCAAAGCTGTATAAGGCAAAGCCAGTTAGACAGAGCCTTACACCATTAGCCGTGTGTTTCAGAAAACTAAGAGATGAGACCACAGACAGCACCATATATCTATACCCTCACCTTTTTCCTTGAAAGGGGACTTTCCGTCCCTTATCATCACTGAGCCATTGGCAAAAGACGCTGAGAAAGGATGCTCTCACACACAGGATTACCAACCCCAGGAGAGTTGTTGATACCCAAGAGGCCTCACCGTTTCTTGAGATCTATAGAAATTGGAGTGGAAATAGGACACCTTGCCGTCTCTGGGAAAATGTTGGCCTAAAGGAAGGTATAGTGAACATCATTTTCTTTTCCCTTTTTCCAGAAAGGGGAAGTGGGACACTAACCAACAAGACAACCCGAGTTCTTGATCAGACTCAGAGGGCTCTTGTCCGTCCTTCGGGGTCTTCCTACCTAAAGCCTTAGGACACCAAGTTCATGGGAGAGGGACAGCTGCTTCAGTGAAGCCAGCATTTGTGATGTCACAATGCTTTGAGATCATAGAAACCACTCCTCATTACATCACGTCTGATCACTACACGTAGCTAGAGCATTCGTGGGTGGGCCAAGAGCACCCTAGTCCGTCCCGAACCGCTGGAGCTTTCTGGGTTTCTCACCAAGGCAGTTTTGGAAGCGAGTCGGAGTCACCTTCCACATGGCCCAATTCATAGTGTTTGGTCGTGATTAATAGCACCAGACCTCTGGCCTCCAGAGAAAGACAAGCATCCACCATTCCATCTTAACCACGACAGGCCAAGAAACAATCAGGCCTCAAACAAAGCCTCAGGGGAGGAAATATAAGCCTGGCACAAGGATAAGGCCCTCCTACACAATCACGGAGCTTCTGAACAGGAAAAGGTCCACCTAAGGAAAAAAAACTGAACACCCGCAACTGTGCCAAAGACATGTGTGCAGTCTTCAACAGGTAGGACACGATTACGACGAGCCTCTCCAGAAATGCTGCCAACAAGGCCTCCCAATCTTCAAAAATGACCAAGCATCAAAGGCAGTTTCTACATCTTAGGTGTAGAAACTTAGGTCCAGGTTGGACTCATGTACTTGGAGACCACAAGAGCAAACGGAGAGCATTTTGAAAGGGACCCATAGCTCAAAGACTTCCGTGCACGTTTCAGGAAGACAACTTGTATGTCCAAAAGGACGCATTGAAGAGGATTCGAATGTGGAAGAACCTTGAGCACTCCCTCAGCGTGGAGCAGCTACCCCTGTGGAACTTCATGGAGATGTGGCAGCACAAGCCTGCCTTCTACCTCTCATGACCCTCAGCCAAGTGATGTCATGTGATAAGCAAACAGTACCTGTTGTAGAAGATGGGCATGTTATAATGGAGCCAGAAGAGAATGAACATGTGTCAACAAGGGGTCAGTACAGCATGACACACAGCGGATGCTTCAGGTTGGTGAGGAGATCCAGGAAGACAAATAACAGGAGAACGAACATTGGAGCTCCAAGCGAATGTCTGGTATTTTAGGATGGTGGGAGGTTCCCTGTCCCTAGCTGCTATCCATAGGAACCTTGGTCCAAATTCAGTAAATCATTCTCTGCCCCCAGTCAATAATTGTGCCTGGTTTTGTTTTTGTTATCTTGTCAAACGATGCGCTTGCACTTATTAGACAGAGAGACCGAGAGTTCACAATCAGGGGGTAGAGCTGGCGAGGGAGAAGCTTACTTTCCCCTGAGCAGAGAACCTGAGACCACAGTCATTGCCAAGACCCTGGAATCATGAGTTGATCTGAAGGCTTTCTCTGAACTGATTGACACCTCCTGGGACCCAACCATTGACTTCTGAGAACCTCGTGTTTTTAGACAAGAACCGCTGTTCAGAAATGCAGGCGATAAGGGTTTTGGCCTGGGCTGGTGTTGCTTGAGCTATCTGGCTTTCTTCGAGTGCTGGTATAGAATTTCCTCTTGAAGTCAGTGACTGGGCTATGGACAAACTATTCTCCCATACCTATTTGCTAATGTGAATTCCTCCATGCTTAGATTTTGCAGGGGGAAATGACACTCTGTCTTTTGGTGCTCTGCTTCTGTGGAAGGTGATGGGAGTCCTCTGTGCCTCTGACTGTGGACCTCTGTTTGTGCTACCAGATGAGGGTCATTTTCAGCCCCGATTTCTCAAATCCATGTTCAGCCCTCTTTCGTTCACTCACTCTTACTTCTCCTACAAGAGGCACCACCTTCAATTCCTGGAGATGATGATTCCCTAAGCTCATTGTCATGTCCCGTCACTCTTCCTTCTCTTTTAGAATTTGCTTCCTTATTTTCTAGACTAGTTCTTCCAGGTCACTAATTGGATCCTCTACTTCTGCCATGTTCCCAGACTTTACATCCAGTCTCCTACCAATCTTCTCTTCAGGAGCTCTTTAGGTTCATTTATCTTTATCAGTTTATCTCTGTGGTTCGAGACTTTGTGATATCTTCTATGTTTTCTGATGTACAGTAAGTGTACGCTGATTTCTATACCCCATCGGGCATGTTCTATGTAGAAGTTTCTCTCTGATTGCCTAGCCGTGATCATCTTGTTCTTTTACCTTGGCATTAGTGGATTCTTCCATCTTTGCCTTGGATATAAGTCTCTGTCTTCCACTCCGTATTCTGAAAGCTCATTGATTTTCCATCATGAGGTGAATGTCGTTAAGAAGAGGAAATCCGGGAGTGACCTATTGCTGGCCCTTAAGGATGATGGGTTTGTGTGTGTATATGTGTGTGTGTGTGTGTGTGTGTGTGTGTGTGTGTGTGTGTGTGTGTGTATGATGCATGCCATCTGCTGTTGTGTTGTGGCTGACCCTGTCCTTGAGACCAGTCAACTGCAAGGGCCCTCCTTGCCTGGTGTTTGGTGTGTTTGGGGCCCGGGGTGAATATGCTGAGGTTTCACTTAGTAGGATCTGGTGTGCTTGTGAAAGGAGACATTCCACAACCCAATAGAATGCAGGCCTGCAGAATGCTGTGTTCAGAAGAGAGCATGTGGTCAAGGCATTCTTCTTGTCCCCTATGGGAGAATTTGTTCTCCTTGGACTAAGCATCTTGGACTGAGGAAGGCAGTCCTCCAAGTGTTCCACGGTTAGGTTTTCATGTTGGCAGGGTAGGCAGCAAATGCCTCACCATCCTGTCTTGGCAGGTAGCTCGGTCTTGTTGCTACTGGTTTGAGAGTCGAACATTTCTTATGCACCCATTGAATCATTTCCACAAACACTGACTTTCACGGATGCACTGTGAGTACCCACTCTCCTCCAACTACATCTCCTGGTATTGTTTCTGATGATGGTCTCCAGGCTGTCGGCACCTGGTTGCTTGTTGGTGTCCCCTGCAAGAAAAACACGGTGTTCTTTCCAGTCGATTTCTGCAAAGCCTGCTGATCTGAAAACTCCAGCCCTCAAGAATTGTGTTGACAAGAACTCAGACCCTCTGTTCATCACAGCCGAATGTACTGGGAAACACTGAGGGTTCTCAGTGTGCCCTGTTCTCCTGTTCCTTTGTCCTATGCATGGTATCACTGCCCTCTGAGGCATGAACCACCCAATTCTCCCATGAGCCATGTCTCCAAACTTCCCCCATAGTTTCTGCGACCTCTGATCTCTTACTCTGTGGAGTTTACTGTGTAGGCTTTAGGTCAAATTCCACCCCGCTTCCGTTATTGTTGTCATCTTCCTTTTGCCTTCATGGCTGAAGACAAGCACGAGGTTATTAGACACTCCTACCATCTCACTGCCCTCCATGTCACCGCAAATTCTTACTGAGACTTAAGCAAGAATGAATTCTTCCACATGTCTCATGTGATAGGCTTGCAGAGAGCTTATTACTCTGTCATATCTATCATTCTCAGAAAGAAAACAAACAGACGATTTCAATCCCTCAAGACAGTCAAGAAACATAAGAAAAATCAAAAGGTATAGGGACAAACAATACGATTCTAATGAGCACACAATATGTGGTGTTTGTTTGAAGGCAGTTTTGTGAGAATACGTGCTTATGGTAGAGTACAAATGATGACATTCCTTGCAGAAGATGTTCTTGAAATGGATAACATGTGAGTTTTCAAGGCATGTCAAATTTATTGCTAACCTTAAGAGACCGAATTCCTAACTCTTGAAATTTAATTATAAGTTTTGTGTGAAACACACACAGACCACACACACATTAAGACATGCACATGCACACACACACGAACACACACACAGAGAAGACACGCGAAAGAGGGGGAGGAAGTGAAAAATCGCACTAATGATGCATCCCCAAAGAAAATACCATAAAAGGGAAAGGCACAGAGAATTCAAGTCAGAAGTCAACTGAAATGAGAAAGTTAACTTCTTAACTAACAATAATTCATTCAGCATTCAGGATAAAAGTCTCCCGTCCAACAAACTTTTTGTAGGTGTGGTTGAAATTACAAACAATGAAATAAAATAAAATAAAATAAAATAAAATAAAATAAAATAAAATAAAATAAAACAAAATAAAATAAAATAAAATAAAATAAAACAAAAACAACAACGAGAAAAGATCCATCAGAAAACAACAAATATTAAACAAACTCGACCTCTGTTGCCCATAGGAGATTTCCTTTGACTAAAATGATACACATAGCTTGAAAGTAAAGAAATTTGGAAACGAAGGTTACGCTCTTGCCAAGGTGAAGAGAGCCAAAGTGATTGTGCCTAAGTCATCCAGTGTGATTTAATGCCTTTGAGAGACAAAAGAGTGTGAAAGGTGTTTTTTCATGATGGAGCATTAAAACATCAGATACCTGGGAGAACTTCCAACATATATACCAGGACACTGCTGTATCTAAATGTTGGAAGCATGTGAATAGAGAGGAAGGGGAGATGGGGACTTTAATCCAATATTGTTGGGGACTATAATATCCACGTTAAGCACAGCACAGATCATCTGGATGGAAAGGTGGTAAGGAATAACAGACGTCCACATTGGCTCTCTAGACCTCCTGAGCATTGGGGATCCATGAGTAAGATTGCGTATCTGAGGAGCATAAGATATGTTCTTCCCAAAGGTAGACAAAAGTATCTATATCACAGATCATGAGCTGGAGTCAAAATCCAGGGGTAATTAATGGAAGAGAAGTCAAAACCTATCCTGTGCACTTATGATTATGAAGGTTTGATAACGGGAAGATATCACTTTCAAATTGGACATACAGCCAGACACTAAAAGTTGGAAAACACAACATGTCACGAACTAGCAAAGAATGCAAGAAAGAAATTCCAAAGGAAAAGCACAAAGAGACATGAACAAAGGAATGTCAAGAAACTTATGGGGTGATGCCAAAACATTTTATGGGGAAACCATATATTATTGTTAATGCATGCATTTCCAAAATTTAAAAACACCAAAAAAAAAATAATAAAGCAACCTACCTCGATGCAGAAGGAACAAGAAGAAGAACCAAATTCCAAAGTTAACAGAAAAAATGAAATCATACATATAGTTATCGAAATAAAGGAAATACAAACAAACCAATAGGAAAAAAATTCAGGAGGTCTCACAATTCAGTGTCTTAATTATGAACAAACTGCAGAAGCCATTACTGGGATAAAACAGGGAGACAAGAAAACAGCTGAAAGTGTAAAACAATCTGAGAACTGGTTGAAAAGAAAAAGAATAAACTAAGAGACACATCCACACATTTGTGCTAGCAAATCGAAGACCTGAGAGAAGAGGATAAATTATCAGACACATAGCAACTCCCAAGATTAGGTCAGGAAACCTACAAAATCTCAGCACTCTAATAGTGACTGAAGAGTTTGAATCAGTAATCCAACACCTGCTAACACACAGAAGGCCAGGTCCAAGTCATTTTCCTGGGCCACTCTAGGTATTTAGTGAAGGCATTGGCATGTCCTCTCATTGATTCCAGAGATGGAAGAGGCGGGTAGACTATAAGTCACAAGGATGAAGACACAATTCAGAGAAGGACATTTTAGTAAAGCAATCCCATGTCATTTCGATAAGGAAAGATAATAAACAATATAATGCTTTCCTTTTCTCCATGTGACTTCCTTTGGTTGTGAAAGGGCCAGGCTGTTTTCTTTTGAATTTTTGTTGTTGTTGTTGCTATTGGGTTGAGAAAGCCCGCCTATCATCCATCATCCGTTTTTGACAGAGTATCCAGGGATGCTTTAGTTGCATGTACGTCCCAGTGCTCCTCCTAATATATGCCACAACTCCTGAACACCCCTTTAACAGTTCTCTTTTCTGTAACCCTCAGCTTGGTTCTCAGAGTCACTCCTGGTGGGATTCATTCTCTGACTTCTTGCCCTTCAGTTTTCCCTTCCTTTACTAAGGGCCAAGATATTCCTCCCGAGGCACATATTGTGGGAATCCATATGACATTTCCATTTGTCTGCTTGCCTTTTCCATTTCCCATCAGCAGGGCATGGGACATTCATGTCAAGGCAAGGTCCAGGGGTTCATTTTCTTCAACGCCTGAGGAATACTGTGTTGCCAAAATGGACCGAACCTTCCTTATTCCCCAGGCCTTGTAAAGGCATTGCAGCTCACTCCAAAGGTCTGCTCGAATGTGCCTCGCAAGTCGTCGGTATAGGCCATCCATTTCATTCTGAATAAAGAGACTTGGTCTGCGTGTCTATACCCGGTATCACAACAAGTATAGTAAACTAATGATGAAAACGGGTGCAGTCCAGGCCTCTCCCTTAAGAGTTAGCTGTGATGCCGAAGGTCAGTCTCCACGAAGACTTTGCAAAGTTGATTAAGGGAAAACCAGGGAGACAGAGCCCTAATTCCTGGCCGTGCATTTCAGAACACTAGGAGATGAGGCCAAAGACAGCACCGAATTCGAAGCCCTCCCCTTTCCCTCAAAAAGGGACTTTCCAACTTTACTCATCACTGACCCATAGGCAAAAGACGCTGACAATGGACGCTCAAACCCACAGGATGACAAAACCCACGGAGAGCTGTTGGTACACACGAGGTCTCCTGTGTCTTGAGCTCTCTAGAAATTTTAGTGGAAATAGGATACCTTTCCGTATCTGGGGAAATGTTGGCTTAAAGGAAGGAATACTCAACGTCATTTTTTTTCCTCTTAGTCTAGAAAGGGGAAGTGGGACATTAACCCCCAAGACAACATGAGTATTTCATCAGACTCAGAGGGCTCTTGATCTGTCTTTCCCGGGGCTTCCTACCTAAAGCCATAGGACGCCAAGGTCATTGGAGAGGGACAGCTGCTTCAGTGAAGCCAGCATCTGTGATTTCTCAAAGCTTTGAGGGCATAGCAACCACTCCTCCCCAACCCACGCCTGATCACTACACTTGGCTGGAGTAGTCATGGGTGGGACATGAGAACACCAAGCCGTCCCAAACTGCTGAAGCTGCTTGTGTCTCAAATCAAGGCAGTTTGTGACGCGAGTTGGAGTCACCTTCCACATGGCCCATCATAGTGTTTGGTCGTGATTATCAGCACTAGCCCTCTGGCCTCCAGAGAAAGGCAAGCATCCACCATTCCATCTTAACCAACACAGGCCAAGAAACAATGAGGCCTCAAGCGAAGCCTCAGGGGAGGAAAACTGAGCCCTGTGTAAGGGTGAGACCCTCCCACCAAATCACGGAGCATCTCAACAGGAAAAGGGCCACGCAAGTTAAGCTCCAAGTGAACCCCTTCAACCGTGCCAAAGACATGTCTGGAGTCTTCCACAGCGAGGACATGAGTACTTCGAGCGTCTCCAGAAACGGTGCCAACAAGGCCTCCCAATCTTCAAAAATGACCATGCATCAAGGCAGACTCTACACCCTTAACCTTAGGTCCAGGTTGGACTCATGTACTTGGAGTCCACAGGAGCAAATGGAGAGCATGTTGGAAGAGACCCAAAGCCCAAGTGAAGCCATCTGAAAGAATACCTAACCGTTTCAGGAAGACAACTTTTATGTCCAAAAGGACGCATTGAAGAGGATTCGAATGTGGAAAACCCTTGTGCACTCCCTCAGGTTGGAGCAGCTATCCTCTGAGGAACTGCATGGAAATGTGGCAGCACAAATCTTCCTTCACCCTCTCATGATCATTCCCCAAATTGTTTCATGAGATAAGCAAACAGTGCCTCTTGCTGAAGATGGGCATGTTCTAATGGAGCCCCGAGAAGATGCACAATTGTCATCAAGGAGTCAGTACGGCGTGACAGACAGCAGATGCTTCAGGTTGGTGAGGAGATCCAGGGAGACAAAGAACAGTAGAATAAATGAGGGAGCTCAGAGAGAAGGTCGGGCATTTTAGGATGGTGAGAGGTTCTCTGTACCTGGCTAACCTCCACAGGAACCTAGGTCCAAATTCAAGAAAACATCCTGTGGCACCAATCAATTAATGTACCCTGCTTTTGTTTTTGTTATCTTGTCAAATGATGCACATGCACGTATTGGACAGATAGACAGAGAGATCGCAATCAGGGGTTGGAGCTGGAGAGAGAGAAGCTTACTTGCCCCTGAGCAGAGAACCTGAGACCAGAGACATAGCCAAGACCCTGGAATCATGAGTTGATCTGAAGGCTGCCTCTGAACTGATGGACACAACAAGGGACCCAACATTTGACTTCTGAATACCTCCTGGGTCTAGACAAGAACCGCTGCTCTGTCATTGTTCAGAAATGCAGGGGATAAGGATTTTGGCTTGGTCGGGTGTTGCTTGAGCTAACCGGCCTGCTTTGAAAGCTGGTATAGCTTTTCCTCTTGAAGTCAGTGACTGGGCTATGGACAAACTATTCTCCGATGCCTATTTGCCTAAAGAGAATTCCTCCATGCCTAGATTTTCCAGGGGGGAAATGTCTTTTGGTGCTCTGCTTCTGTGGGAGGTGATGGGAGTCCTCTGTGCCTCTGATTCTGGACCTCTGTTTCAGCTCCCAGATGAGGGTCATTGACAGCCCCGATTCTCAAATCCATGTTCAGCCCTCTTTACTTTCTCTCAATCTTACTTATTCTACAATAGGCACCTATTTCCTTTCTTTTTAGATGATGATTCCCTAATTTCATTGTCATGTTCCGTCATTCTTCCTTCTCTCTTAGAATTTGCTTCCTTATTTTCTAGGCTTCTTTTTCCAGGTTACTGATTGGATCTTCTACTTCTGCCCTGTTCCCAGTCTTTGTATCGAGACTCCTACAATTCTTCTCTTCAGGAGTTCTTTAGGTTCATTTATCTTTATCAGTTTTATATCTGTGGTTCGAGACTCTGATATCTTCTATGATTTCTGATGTATAGGTAGGATCCAGGCCGCTGTTTTCAAACCCACATCGGGCGTGTTATATGTAGAAGCATCACTCTGATTTCCTAGCCATGAACTTTCTTGTTCTTTTTCCTTGGCATCTATTGATTCTTCCATCTTGTATTAGATCTAGATCTCTGTCTCCTCTCTGTATTCGAAATACTTATTCTGTTTTTTTATCCTGTGGGTAATTTATTTAGGTAGAAGAGATCATTGAGTGACCACGGGGGGGCCCTTAAGGTTTGTCGTGTGTGAGTTTGTGTGTGTGTGTGTGTGTGTGTGTGTGTGTGTGTGTGTGTGTGTGTGTGATGCATGCCATCTGATGTTTGTGTTGTGGCTGACGCTGTCCTTGAGACCAGCTATATGCAGTGGCTCCCCTTGCCTGCTGTTTGGTGTGTTTGGGGCCTGGGCTGAATATACTGAGTTTACCTTGGTGGGCACTGCTGTGGCTGAGAAAGGAAAATTTCACAAACTCATCACAACACAGGCCTATAGAATGCTATGTTCAGAAGAGATCATGTGGTCAATGCATTCTTCTCGTCCCCTATGGGATAGTCAGTTCTCCTTGGACTAAACAACTTGGAAGGAGGAAGTCTGTCCCTCAAGTGTTCCACGGTTCATGTGGGCAGAGTAGGTAGCTAATGTCCTCACCATCCTGTATTGGCCAGTAGCTCCGTTTTGATGCTCCTCGTGTGGGAGCCCAATATTTCTTATGCCCCCATTGAGACAATTCCACGAACACTTCCTCTCATGGAAGCACTGCCAGGACCCACCATCTTCCCACTGGGTGTCCTGGTATTGTCGCTGATCATGGTCTCCAGGTTGTCTGCACATGGTTGCTTGTTGTTGACCTATGCAGGAAAAACACGATGTTCTTTCGAGTTATATCTGCCAAGCCTGCTCATCTGAAAACTCCAGCACTCAAGACTTGTGTTGTCAAGAACTCATTCCCTTCATACCCTCTTATCATCACAGCCAATGGCACTGGGAAACAGGTGCCTTGTGGTTTTCCAGAGTGCCCTGCTCTCCCGTGCCTTTGTCCTTTGCAAGGGATCACTGCCATCTGCCATCTGATGCATGAAACAACGAAATCTCCTATAAGCCATGTCTCCAACCTTCTCCCTTAGTCTCTGCGTCTACCTTTCTTCTTTGTCGATTTTACCTTGTAGGCTTCCTGTCCATTTCCACTCCGTTGCAGTTGCTGTGGTCATCTTCCTGTAGCCCACTTGGCTGAAGACAAGCACGAGGTTATTAGACACTACTACCATCTCACTGTCCTCCATGTCACCACAAATTCTTACTGAGACATAAGAAAGAATGAATTCTTCCACTTGCCTCATGTGGCAGTTTTGCGGAGACCATTGGGCTTTGTCACATCTATCATTCTCAGAAAGACAACAAACAGATGATTTCACTCCCTCATGACAGTCAAGAAAGATGTGATAAAGCAAGGGGTATAGAGACAAACAATATGACATTAATGAGGCACCCAATCGTGCTGATTGTGTGAAGGCAGTTTTATGAGAATACGTGATTATTGAAGAGGACAAAGCGCCAACGTATTCCTTATGAGGCACATATTGTGGGAAGCCATATGATATTTCCCTTTTTCTGCTTGTCTTTTCATTTCACATCAGCCAGGCATGGGACATTCATGTCAAGGCAAGGTCCAGGGCGTTCATTCTCTTCGACGGCCAAGGAATACTGTCTAGCCAAAATGGACCAAGCCTTCCTTGTCCACTAGTCCTTGAAGGTTGTGGCGGCTCAATGCAAAGGTCTGCTCGAATGGGCCTTGCAAGCCATCGATATTAGCCGTACCTATCCTTCTGACTAAAGAGATATGGTCAACATGATTATACCCGTTACTGCAACAAGGACAACTAATAATGACAACGGGTGTGGTCCGGGCCGCTTCCTTAGGTTTAGCCCTGATGCAGAATGACACTCTCCTCTAAGACTTTGTAAAGGTGTGTAAGGGAAGCCCTGGTAGACAGAGCCTTACACCATTATCCGTGTGTTTCAGAAAACTAAGAGATGAGACAACAGACAGCACCATATACCTATGCCCTCACCTTTTTCCTTGAAAGGGGACTTTCCCACCCTTAGTCATCACTGAGCCATAGGCAAAAGACGCTGAGAAAGGACGCTCTCACACACAGGATTACCAACCCAATGGAGAGTTGTTGATACCCATGAGGCCTCACCATTTC
The DNA here is from genome assembly GCF_964662115.1 of Mustela nivalis. NCBI lineage: Eukaryota > Metazoa > Chordata > Mammalia > Carnivora > Mustelidae > Mustela > Mustela nivalis. The sequence goes on along the minus strand of NC_139041.1, from coordinate 6,291,495 downwards.
TTGAGATCTCTAGAAATTATAGTGGAAATAGGACACCTTGCCGTCTCTGGGAAAATGTTGGCCTAAAGGAAGGTATAGTGAACATCATTTTTTCCCCCTTTTTCCAGAAAGGGTAAGTGGGACAAAAACCCACAAGACAACCCGAGTTCTTGATCAGACTCAGAGGTCTCTTGTTCTGTCCTTTGGGGGCTTCCTACCTAAAGCCTTAGGACACCAAGATCATGGGAGAAGGACAGCTGCTTCAGTGAAGCCAGCATTTGTGATGTCACAATGTTTTGAGTTCATAGCAACCACTCGTCATTACATCACTACTGATAACTATAACTTGCTAGAGTAGTCGTTGGTGGGTCAAGAGCACCTCACGCCGTCCCGAACCGCTGGAGCTGACTGGGTCTCTCACCAAGGCAGTTTGCGAAGCGAGTCAGAGTCACCATCTACATGGCCCAATTCATAGTGTTTGGTCGTGATTATCAGCACCAGACCTCTGGATTCCAGAGAAAGACAAGCCTCCACCATTCCATCTTAACCACGACAGGCCAAGAAACAATCAGGCCTCAAGCAAACCCTCAGGGGAGGAAATCTGAGCCCAGCACAAGGATAAGGCCCTCCCTCACAATCACGGAGCTTCTGAACAGGAGAAGGTCCACCCATGGAAAGAAAACTTAACACCCGCAACCGTGCCAAAATATGTCTGGAGTCTTCCACAGTGAGGACACGAGTACCTCAAGCGTCTCCAGAAACGGTGCCAACAAGGCCTCCCAATCTTCAAAAATGACTATGCATCAAGGCAGACTCTACTCGCTTAACCTTAGGTCAAGGATGGACTCAGATACTTGGAGTCCACAGGAGCAAATGGAGAGCATTTTGAAAGAGTCTCGTAGCCCAAGTGAAGCCATCTGAAAGACTTCCATGCCCGTTTCATGAAGACAACTTTTATATCCAAAAGGACGCATTTAAGAGGATTCGAATGTGGAAGAACCTTGAGCACTCCCTCAGCGTGGAGCAGCTACCCCTGTGGAACTGCATGGAGATGTGGAAGCACAAGCCTGCCTTTACTTCTCATGACCCTCAGCCAAATGATGTCATGTGATAAGCAAACAGTGCCTGTTGTAGAAGATGGGCATGTTATAATGGAGCCAGAAGAGAATGAACATGTGTCAACAAGGGTCAGTACAGCGTGACACACAGCGGATGCTTCAGGTTGGTGAGGATATCCAGGAAAACAAAGAACAGGAGAATGAACATTGGAACTCCGAGCGAAGTTCTGGTATTTTAGGATGGTGTGAGGTTCTCTGTACCTAGATGCTATCCATAGGAACCTTGGTCCAAATTCAATAAATCATCCTCTGCCCCCAGTCAATAATTGTGCCTGGTTTTGTTTTTGTTATCTTGTCATACGATGTGCTTGCACTTATTAGACAGAGAGACCAAGAGTTCACAATCAGGGGGTAGAGTTGGCGAGGGAGAAGCTTACTTTCCCCTGAGCAGAGAACCTGAGACCACAGTCATTGCCAAGACCCTGGAATCATGAGTTGATCTGAAGGCTGCCTCTGAACTGATTGACACCTCCTGGGACCCAACCATTGACTTCTGAGAACCTCGTGGTTCTAGAAGAGAACCACTGCAGAGTCATTGTTCAGAAATGCAGGGGATAAGATTTTGGCCAGGGCTGGTGTTGCTTGAGCTATCTGGCTTTCTTAGAGAGCTGGTATAGCATTTCCTCTTGAAGTCAGTGACTGGGCTATGGACAAACTATTCTCCCATACCTATTTGCTAAAGTGAATTACTCCATGCCTAGATTTTCCAGGGGGAAATGACACTATGTCTTTGGTGCTCTGCTTCTGTGGAAGGTGATGGGAATCCTCTGTGCCTCTGACTGTGGACCTCTGTTTGTGCTACCAGATGAGGGTCATTTCTAGCAGCAATTTCTCAAATCCATGTTCAGCCCTCTTTTGTTCATTCACTCTTACTTCTTTTACAAGAGGCACCTCTTTCAATTCCTGGAGTGATGATTTCCTAAATCCATTGTCATGTCCCGTCATTCTTCCTTCTCTTTTAGAAATTGCTTCCTTATTTTCTGGACTAGTTCTTCCAGGTCACTAATTGGATCCTGTACTTCTGCCATGTTCCCGGACTTTACATCCAGTCTCCTACCAAACTTCTCTTCAGGAGATATTTATGTTCGTTTATCTTTATCAGTTTATCTCTGTGTTTCGAGACTCTCTGATATCTTCTATGTTTTCTGATGTACAGGAAGTATCCAGGATGCTGCATTCTATACCCCATCGGGCATGATCTATGTAGAAGTTTCTCTCTGATTGCCTCGCCGTGATCTGTTCTTGTTCTTTTACCTTGGCATCAGTGGATTCTTCCATCATTGCCTTGGATATAATTCTCTGTCTTCCTCTCCATATTCTGAATGCTCATTCTTTTTTCATCCTGAAGTTAATGTTTTAAGAAGTGGAAATCCGGGAGTGACCAAGTGCTGGACCTTAAGGGATGATTGGTGTGTGTGTGTGTGTTTGTGTGTGTGTGTGTGTGTGCGCGCGTGCGTGTGTGTGATGCATTCCATCTGCTGTTGTGTTGTGGCTGACCCTGTCCTTGAGACCAGTCAACTGCAAGGGCCTTCCCTGCCTTGCGTTTGGTGTTTTTGGGGCCCGGACTGAATATGCTGAGGTTTCTCTTAGTAGGATCTGGTGTGCGTGTGAAAGGAGACATTCCACAACCCAATAGAATGCAGGCCTGCAGAATGCTATGTTCAGAAGAGAGCATGTGGTCAAGGCATTCTTCTTGTCCCCTATGGGAGAATTTGTTCTCCTTGGACTAAGCATCTTGGACTGAGGAAGGCAGTCCTCCAAGTGTTCCACGGTTAGGTTTTCATGTTGGCAGGGTAGGCAGCAAATGCCTCACCATCCTGTCTTGGCAGGTAGCTCGGTCTTGTTGCTACTGGTTTGAGAGTCGAACATTTCTTATGCACCCATTGAATCATTTCCACAAACACTGACTTTCACGGATGCACTGTGAGTACCCACTCTCCTCCAACTACATCTCCTGGTATTGTTTCTGATGATGGTCTCCAGGCTGTCGGCACCTGGTTGCTTGTTGGTGTCCCCTGCAAGAAAAACACGGTGTTCTTTCCAATCGATTTCTGCCAAGCCTGCTTATTTGAAAACTCAAGCCCTCAAGTATTGTATTGTCAAGAACTCAGACCCTCTGTTCGTCACAGCCAATTGCACTGGGAAACAGGTTCCTTGTGCGAATAACCTCAGAGGCACATACACACATTTATGCTAGCAAATCCAAGACCGGAGAGAAAGGTTAAATTCCCAGACACTAGAAACTCCCACGATTAGGTCAGGAAACCTACAAAATCTCAGTCACTGAAGTGACTGAAGCGTATGAAGCAGTAATCAAACACCTGCCAGCACACAGAGGGCCAGGTCCAAGTCATTTTCCTGGGCCACTCTTCTACTTATTTAGCAAAGTCAATGTCATGTCTTCTCATTAATTTCAGAGATGGAACAGGCGGGTAGACTCTAATTTACAAAGATAAAGACCCAATTCAGATAAGAACATTTTAGGAAACAAATCCCATGCCATTTCAATAAGAAAAGATAATAAAAAATATAATTCTTTCCTTTACTCCCTGTGCCTTCTTTAGGTTTTGAAAGGGTCACATTGTTTTTCTCTGAATTTTTTAGTTGAAAATCTTAGAATTCTTCTTGGAAATTTTTTATTATTTTTTTTGACACAGTATTCACGGATCTTTTACTTTCATATGTGACCTAGTGCTTTTCCTAATATATGCCACAGCTCCTGAACACCCATTAAGCAGTTCCCTTATTCCCTGCATGTGTCTCTTCTCTGTAAACCTCAGCTTGGTTCTCAGAGTCCTGAGTCACTCTTGGTGGGTCTCCTACTCTGCATTCTTCCCATTCAGTTTGTCCTTCCTTTACTAAGGGCCAAGGTATTCCTCCTGAGGAACATATTGTGGAAAGCTATAGGATATTTCCACGGTCTGCCTGTCTTTTTATTTCCCATCACCCAGATATGGGAGTTTCATGTCAATGTAAGGTCCAGGGGTTCATCCATCCCGATGGCTGAGGAATACTCTGTACCAAGATGGATCACACCTTCTTCATCACTAGTCTGCAAGGACCTTGAGGCTCAGTCCACAGTTCTGCTCAAGTGGACTTTGCAAGCCGTCGATATAGGCCGTCCCTTTCCTTTTGACTAAAGAGACTTTGTCAACATGTCTATACTCATTCCACTCCAAGTACAGTTAACTAATGATGACAACAGGTGCGGTCCAGGCCTCTTCCTGAAGAGTTAGCTCTGATTCAGGGGGTCACTTTCCTCAAAGACTTTGCAAAGTTAAGGGAAAACCAATTAGACAGAGTCCTAATCCCTTAACCTTATGTTTCAGAACTCTAGGAGATGAGGACAAAGGCAGCACCATATATCCATGCCCTCACCTTTTTCCTCAAAGGGGACTTTCTCTCCGTTAGTCATCACTGACCCGTTGGGAAAAGACACTGACAATGGACTTGCTCACCCACAGGATGACAAACCCCATGGAGAGCTGTTGGTTACCAAGATGCCTCACTGTTTCTTGAGATCTAGAAATTGTAGTGGAAATAGGACACCTTGCTGTCTCTGGAGAAAAGTTGGTTTAATGGAAGGTATAATGAACATCATTTTTTCCTATTTATTTAGAAAGGGGGAGTGGGATATTAACCCACAAGACAACCTGAGTTCATGATCAGGCTCAGAGGGCTCTTGTTCTGTCCTTTCCGGGGCTTCCTTCCTAAAGCCATAGGATACCAAGGTCATGGGAGAGGGACAGCTGCTTCAGTGAAGCCAGCATCTGTGATGTCACAAAGCTTTGAGGTTATAGCAACCAATCCTCATAAACCCATGCCTGATCACTACACTTGGTTGGAGTATTCATGGGTGTGCCAATAGGATCCCTAGACGTCCCAAACCACTGGAGCTGCCTCGGTCTCTCACCAAGGCAATTTGTGAAGCGAGTCGGTATCACCTTCTCCATGGCCCGATTCGTAGTGTTTGCTCCTGACTGTCAGCAGCAGCCCTCTGTATTTCGGAGAAAGGCAAGAATCCACCATTCCATCTTAGACAGGAAAGCTCAAGTAACAATCAAGCCTCAAGCAAACCTCAGGGGAGGGAATCTGAGCCCTGCACAAAGGTTAGGCACTCCCAGCCAATCTTCTGAACAGCAGAAGTGCCACCCAAGGAAAGCTCAAGGGTAACACCCCGAATCATGACAGAGACATGTCTGGAGTCTTCAACAGTACAGACACAAGTGTTAGAGTTTTTAATCAAAGGAGCAAGACTGATAAAAACGAAGGTCATCAAAGCTTTATTTCATTCCAAACATCGAGAATCATACTGACTGGTCTGGGCCTTCTCTTCCAAATTCGACCCCCTCCAGCATCACAGACGATCATGTATAGATGTAGTTTTGCTGGGCTATACACAGGTGGCCTTGAGATTGCAATACACAGAGAAAACTGCACAGTGGTGCTAGGTCTGCCAGACATAGAAAAGAACTGCTAGTAACACACGGATGGACAATTGAATCTCAATTTACCTAGTAGATATAAGCTCCCCACTGAGTGGATATCTTCATCTGGCCTGAACTGCCCTTATATCTAGGCTTTGAGAGTAAATACCTTTGGGAGGGGCAGTATCAATCTAAATTTACTGCATGAGGTCAATCTATGTATACTGCATAAACACAAAATGATTCCCTCTGGCCACCCAGGCTCTTACATTCCTCCCTATTCTTTGGAGACTAGTCCCATCCTTGAGTTTTCATCCAGTTATACATTCTCTGGTTATAAAGGGTTTATTGAGCATGTAATTCTAACATTTTTATCGCTCTCCTTTTCTTTTGTACATGACACTACTGTACAGTTGGCTGTATATTTACACTAGTGTAAATGACACTAGTGCACAGTCGGCTGATGAGTTACCCATTTACCGCTTCATACAACCCTTTCCATTTTTTTTTCTAATTTCCTTTATCTAATTAACTACCTATACTTTACATAAACAGGTAAAAATAGGAGCAACAACAAACTCATAGTCTTTTCATTCTTAGATTTAGTCCAGGGTGAGCGGGATCTTTGGCTGTGGCTTCCACCTTTGGGGGTCATCTTCATCCTTGGCTCGATTGATGTGACATGCGTGAATCCAGGCCCTGATGTGTTCTACTTTTACTGCTGTGGTGTGGTCAGGGTAACAGTAAAAGGTCCCATCCAACGAGGCTCCAAGCTCCCCACTTGATAACGTCATATCCAAACCAAGTGATTGGGTTGGAAAGGATGTGGTTCCACCTCCTTCTCCAAAGAGTGTGGGCAGTCTGGATCCCTGCATTTTTTTAATACAGACTGTAATGCCGTCAGTGACTGGAGTACAGACTGATCAGTCATTTCTGCTAGGGCAACCTTTTGTAGCCGAGGACAGAGCGGGAGCAGGGTTCTCCCAAACATTTCAAATGGGGTCACCCTATTTAAAGAGTGTGTACATCTTGCCCTGAGCAGGGTGAAAGAAGGAGATCCACCCATCCACTGCCCGTCTCCAGGGTTAGTTTTGTCAAGGTCTCTATAAGAGTCCGGTTCATTCTCTCTACATGCCCATAACTCTGGGTCTGATAGGCATAACGTAGTTTCCAATTTGTACCCATGGCCTTGGCCAATTCCTGTGAGACTGAACTCAAAATGCAAGGCCATTGTCTGAACCAATCGTTAGAGGCAGATCAGACCTAGGAATTATTTTTCTTGTAGCTTTCTGGATACCACTCCTGCCTTCTCATGTTTCTCGGAAAAAGCCTCAACCTAGACTGAAATGGTATCTACAAAAACTAACATATACTTGTCTCCATATTTTCTGGGTTTTATTTCTGTAATATCTATTTTCCAATAAATTTCTGGTACACTACCTCTTTCTCTTTTCTCTCTTCCAATTCTAGTTCCTCCCACTTTAACTGCCTGGCACTGAGCACATCTATCAACTATATCCTGAACCATATGCCGTAATTTAGAAGCCTGGAACTGCTTGCCTTTAAGTTCTTTGAGTTTGAGTGACCCCAGGTGAGTACCCTAATGTATCTGGTCTACTAACTTCTTTCCTAGTCTTCGAGGAAGAATTAAATTTCCTCTTTTAGTCTTAGCCCAGTCCCCTTTATAATATAATTTAGCCATTTTTGTAAATACTTTAAATCTTCCTCTGAATACTCCAGTTTATCTGGTAGGGATAGATCCAGGTGTGTAACCAGCTCTTGCATTGTTTCTCAGGCTGCTTGCTTTAAATCTCGATCTGATCATTGGTTTCCTTTTGAAATAAGATCAGTACCCTTTTGGTGTTCCAAGAAATGCATAACAGCCACCTCTTTCGGGTCCCAATATTTCTCTTCTGTTTTAATTCCTTTTCCTTCTAATGTTAATAGGTTCCTTCCTTTGTAAGTAGCTCCATGTATATGGAAAGTAGCAAAGATATACCTGTGGTCAGTATTGATGTTGGTGGTTTTACCTTTAGCCATCTGCAGTGCCTTAGTGATTTCAATCAGTCCTGCTTGTTGTGCCAAAGTTCCATGTGGCAGGGTGCTGCCCAGAATTCCTGCTCAGGATAAACTACCACAGCCCTCACATACCTCAAATACCTCTTTCCATGAACAGAGTCATCTCTGCATCTGGGAAGGGCATGTCTCTGAGATCCAGTCTTATTCCTGTGACTTAGTTTAGGACCTCCCCACAGTTGTGTGGATGGTCAGCCAGCTCCTCTGGGAGCAGTGTGGCTGGATTTAGCACCACTGATGGCTGTGAGATCACTCTTGGTTTGTTGAGGAGGAGGGTCTGATACCCTTTCACTCCGGAGTTCACTATCATCAGTAGGTTGGAGTCTACGAAGATCCGTGATAGCGTGTGTGGTGGTCAAGATGAGATCATGACCTAATGGTCTAGCATTATATCTCATTTGTTTAAGATCTACATGTCCAACGTATTTAATTCCATTTGTCATTCAAGCAACCGTTCACAGTTTCAGGTTACCTAAGACTTTGGAAGCCACTTTAACAATTACCCATTAAAACCTTGAGACAGACAAATAACTATCTCCAATTCAGAGGCCATGCTCTCCCGCCAACAATGGGGAGGGGCTAGGCAGTCCACATCAGGCCAGAGAAGGCAAAGAATTCCCCAAAACAAAGGGGGTTTCGGCAGCTGCTTGGGAATATTTTTTAAAGTCTTGGGCTCAAGGTCGGTTCATCCCACAATGCCAGTTCTGCTTACCAAAAGTGGTCCATTAGGCACTCATATTCCACGTTCAGCTCCAATGAGCATTCAGCATGGGCACCTTAACTCACTCTTAGACTAACCCCAGTTGGCTACAGTCATAGCCCTTAACACACGAAATGAGTGAGTGAGAAGCCTCACATCTATTATGAAGAACAGAGAGATGAAAGTCAGAGTCCCTTTACTCTCTGCTTTCCCCATTCCTTCAATCATAACAAACAATACAACAGAAAATGAAAGGATCAGGCAAAGACAACTGTAGACCCAATGATTCTTACCAATAACCTTACACTTCTGGGGGCTTTCTTTATCCCCTGATCGCCTAGGAGGACTCGAACACCCAAACCGCTCACGGGGACTTGAACCTCCTGAATGTCTATGGGGACTCGAACCCCCCTGTCTGTCCAGGGGGACTCGAACAACCTGGAGATCGCCTAGGGATATTTGAACCCCCTCTAAACGCCAAGGGGAACTCGAACCCCCTGACCATCTAGGGGGACTTGAATCCCCGGACCACCCAGGGGGACTTGAACCCTCATAATATCTACCAGCAGAGGATGGGGCATCTCCACATCCACACCAGCTCTGGGGAGCATGGCTGCTGCCAGCTTCTACCAGTGGGCCATACCCTGCAGCTCCATGCAGGATCCCATGATCTTACCTTAAGAGGCTTTTTCAAAAATTCCAATGCTGGCTCAGTTCTCATCATTTAATATCGGGTTGCCCTCCAAAGATAGGATCCTTATTCAAAGGAGCGAGAATGACACAAAGTGAAGGTCAAGCAAACGTTAATTTTGCACAAAGCATCGAGAATCATATTGACCAGTCAGGGCCTTCTCTTGCAAAGAGGCGACCCTTCCCAGCCTCACAGACTAACATTTATAGCGGTAGTTTAGCCAGGCTATACAGAGGTGGCCAATGCGATAACAATACAGAAAAAAAACTGCACAGTCGTGCTAAGTCGGCTACACCACAAAAACAAAAATGCTAGGTAACACATGGGTGGACAATTGTATCTGAAGTTACCCTAGTTCATATATGCGTGCCCCTCTAATGGGATGTCTTCTCCTGGCCTGATTCACCCTTGTATCTAGGCTTTGAGAGTAAGCTCCTCTGGGAGGAGTAGGGTCAATTTAGTTTACTGCATGGGTTCAATATAAGTTTACTGAAGAAACACAAAATGACTCCCTCTGGCCTAGCGGCCCTTATAACAAGTACCTGTAGCGTCTCTAGAAATCGAGCCAAAATGACTTCCAAATCTTGAAAACTGATGATGTACCAAAGGCAGATTCTACATCCTAGAACCTTAGGTCCAGAATGGACTCATGTACTTGGAGTCCACTGGAGCAAGCATGGAGCGTGTTGGAAAAGACCCATAGCCCAAGTGAAGCCATCTGAAAGACTTCCGTGCCCGTTTCAGGAAGACAACTTGTATCTTCAAAAGGACGCATTGAAGAGGATTCAAATGTCAAAGAACCTGGAGCATTCCCACAGGGTCCTGCAGATACCCTCTGGAGAAGTACATGTAGATGTGACAGCACAAGCCTGCCTTCACCCTCTCATGAATATCCCCCAAATGGTTTTATGGGATAAGCAAACAGTGCCTTTTGAGGAAGATGGGCGTGTTATAATGGAGCCAGCAGAAGATGAACAGTGGGTCAACAAAGGGCCATTACAGAGCCACAGACAGCATATGCTACAGGTTGTTGAGGATATTCAGGAAGACAAGGAAGTGGAGAATGAAAATTGGAGCTCTGAGCGAAGGTATGGCATTTGAGGATGGTGGGAGGTTCTCTGAACCTGGCTGCCTTCCATAGAGATCTAGGTCCAAATTAAAGAAAACATCCCCTGGCCACAGTCAATCCTTGTACCCTGTTTATGTTTTTGTCTTTTTGTCAAACAATGCGCATGCACATATTTGACAGAGAGACAGAGAGATCACAATCAGGGTGTAGAGCTGGAGAGGGAAAAGCTGACTTACCCCTGAGCAGAGAACCTGAGACCAGAGTCGATGCCAAGACCCTGAAATCATGAGTGGAGCTGAATGCCGCCTCTGAACTGATAGACACAATCCATGACACAATCTTTGACTTCTGATTACATCCTAGTTCTAGACGTGAACCACTGCTCTGTTATTGTTTACAAATGCAGGGGAAATGGATTTTGGCTTGGGCTGGTGTTGCTTGAGCTATCTGGCCTGCTTCGAGAGCTGGTATAGTTTGTCCTCTTGAGGTAAGTGACTTGGCTATGTACAAACTACACTCCCAAGCATATTTAGGTAAAGAGAATTCCTCCATTGATAGGTTTTGCAGGGGGAATGAAACTATGTCTTGTAGTTCTATGCTTCTGTGGATGGTGATGTGAGTCCTCCTTGCCTCTGTATCTATATCTCTGCTTCTGCTCCCAGATGAGGGACCGTTTTACCTCTGAATTCTCAAATCCATGTTCAGCCCTCTTTTTTTTTTTTCTTTCACTCCTACTTCTCCTACAATAAGCACCTCTTTCTATTCCTTGGAGTCGGTGACTTTCCTAAGCTCATTGTCATGTTTCATCATTCTTCCTTCTTTCTTCGGATTTGCTTCCTTATTTACCAATCCTTTTCTGCCAGGTCAAAAATTTGGTCCTTTGCTTCTGCCAGCTTCTTGGACTTCTCCTTCAGTTTGCTACCAATCTTTTCTTCAGGAACTCTTTTTATTTTATTTTATTTTTATTTTATTTTATTTCTATCAGTTTAATCTATGTGGTTTGAGACTCCCTGATATCTTTCTGATTTCAATCCTCCATTGGGCATGTTATATGTGAGGTTTCACTCTGATTACCTGGCCATGATCATTTCTTCTTCCTTGGCAACAATTGATTCTTCCAATTTTTTCTTGGATATAGGTCTCTGACTTTTTATCAGTATTTGAAAAATCAATTCTGTTTTTTATCATGATGGTAATTTCTTTAGAAATAAGAGTTCATGGAGTGCCCAAGGGCTGGCCCTTGAGGGAGTCTCGGGTATGTGTGTGGCATGCATGCCCTCTGCTCTTGTATCATAGCTGTCCCCTGTCCTTGAGACCAGTCATCTGCAGAGGCTCTCTTTGCCAGCCTTTTGGTGTGTTTGGTGTCTGGGCTGAATAGGCTGAGGTTTATTTTGGTGGGATCTGGTGTGCCTGTGAAAGGATAAATTCAACCTACACCACAGAATGAAGGCCTGTAGCGTTCTGTGGTCAGGGGAGAGCCTGTGGACAGGGCTTTCTTCTAGTCCCCTATGGGAGAATCTGTTCTCTTAAAATGAAGCAAGTTGGACTGAGGAACACAGTACCCTATGTGTTCCATGGTTAGAATTTCGTGTTTGCAGGAGAGGCAATTAAAGCCCTCACCATTTTGTCTTGGGCTTGTAGCTCGGTCTTGATGCTGCCTGTGCGAGAGCCCTAAATTTCTTTTGCCCCATCAAATCATCTCCAAGAACACTCACTGATGTACAGCCAGAACCCACCATCTACCCACTGAGTCACCTGGTATTGTCTCTAATAGCGGTTTCCAGGCTGTCTTCACCTGGCTATTTGTTGGTGTTCTCTGCCAGAGAAATACAGTGTTCTTTTGAGTTGATATGCCAAGGCTGATGATCTAAAATCTCCAAGCCTTAGAGCTCTTTGTTGGCATGAAATAGTACGATTCAGACCCCCTGATCGTCAGAATCAATGGAATTGGAGAACGTACTCCTTGTGGGTTCCAAGTGTGCTCCGATCTCTTGTGGCTTTGTCCATTGCAGTGTCTCACTGCCTTCTGAATTACCAACTTCCCACTTTCCCCCTAAACCATGTCTCCAATCTTCTCCCATAGCGTTTGCAACTTATTCTCTCTTTTGCTATGGAGTTTGCTTTGTAGGCTCCAGTTCATTTCTGCCATGTTGAAGTTGAATGTTAATATTCCTGTTGTGTTCCTGGCTAAAGACAAGTCTGGAGTTCCCAGACTACCATATCACTGTCCTGAAAAAGCCCCACAGAATATTACACAGCCATAAGCAAGAATGTATTCTTGCCACTTCCCTCATGTGGCAGAAATGTGGGGAGCATTAGCCTACGTCTCATCTATCAGTCCCAGAAAGACAAATAACATACAATTTCACTCTCTCATGAATGACAAGAGACATATTAAAAAGCAAGGGAAAAAAGGGACAAACAATACAACACTAACCAGGCACACAAAATGTGGTGTTTGTGGAGGACAGGTTTGAGAGAATATGTGTTTATCAAAGAGGACAAAAGATGACATTCTTTGTAGGAAATGAGGCTGAAAGAGAGGGAATGTGAGTTTTCAAGGCATGTCATATTGAATTGCTATCCATTAAATACCGACTTCCTATCTCCATCAATTTATTTATAATTGTTATTTGAAACACACTCAGACAGCACACACACACACACACACACACACACACACTTACAGATAAGACACCCAAAAGATGGGGAGGAAGTGAAGAATAGCACTAATGAAGCAAACCCAAAAGAAAAGAACTGAGAGAAAATGATAAATTCCAAGACACATATTCACTCCAAAGATTAGGTCAGGAAACCTACAAAATCTTAGCTCTGTAGTAGTGACTAAAGCGTTTGAAGCAGTAATCAATCCCCTGTCAACACACAGATGGTGAGGTGCAAATCATTTCCTGTTCAACTCTTCTAGACATTTAAGGAAGGCAATGCCATTTTCTTTTTATCGATTCCACAAATAGAGGAGGTGGATGAACTCTAATACACTAGTATAAAGACCCAATTCAAATAATGACATTTTAGGAAATAAATTATATTCCATTTCAATAATTAAACATAATAAAAATATAATTCTTTCTTGTCCTATGTCTGTCTTCACCTGAATTTGAAAGGGCCAGCTTGTTTTTATTATTTTGTACTGTTGTGGAAGCCAGCCTGTCATCCATCATCCATTTTTGACAATGTATTCACTAATGCTTTAGTTCCATAAATGACCTAATACTCCTCCTAAGATATGCCAGAACTCTTCAACATCCATTAGCCAGTTCCCTCATTACCTGCATGTCTCCTTTTTTCCTTGACTCTCAGCTTGATTCCACAGAGTTCTGAGTTACTCCTGGTTTGTCTCCTTCTCTGACTTATCCCCCTTCAGTTTTTTCTTCTTTCTACTAAGGGCCGTGGTATTCCTCCTAGGGCACATATGAGAGAAGCCATATGATATTTCCCTTTGTCTCCTTGCCCTTTTCATTTCACAAACCAAGTCCTGTGGCATTCATGTCAGTGCAAGAACCAAGAGTTCATCCTCCCTAATGGTTGAGAAATAATCTGTTGCCAATATGGACCACACCTTCTTTATCCACTAGTCTTTGCAAGGTCATTGCAGCTCAATCCTCAGTTCTGTTCAAGTGAGCCTTGCAGGCCATTGATGTAGGCCATTAATTTTCCTTTGATTAAAGAGACTTGGTCAACATGGTTATACCCATAAACAGTAGGTAGAGATAAATAATGGTAAGAAGGAGAGCTGTCCATTGCTCATCCTTAAGGATTAGCTATTATGTATAATGTCACTCTCTCATCCAAAGGAGGAAACCTCAGAGAGATGGGATGATATACAAGAGGCATTGCTGTTTCTGATATCACTAGAAATTTCAGAAGAATTAGGAAAAATTTGCCATCTCTGGAGAAAAGTTGGCCTAAAATATCATTTTCCTGGTCCACTCTTCTAGGTATTTAGTGAAGGCATTGTCATGTCCTCTCATCAAATCCAGAGATGGAAGAGGCGGGTAAACTCTAATTCACAAGGATAAAGACCAATTCAAAGAAGAACATTTTAGGAAACCCACCCATGTCATTTCAATAAGGAAAGATAATAAACAATATAATTCTTTCCTTTGATCCCTGTGACTTCCTTTGGTTTTGAGAGGGCCACATTGTTTTCCTGTGAATTGATGTTGTTGTTGTTGCTGTTCTGTTGAGAAAGCCTGCCTATCATCCAGCATCCTTTTTAGACAGAGTGCTCATGGATGCTTTAGTTGCATGGGCGTCCTAGTGCTCCTCCTAATATATGCCACAACTCCTGACCACCCATTAAGCAGTTCTCTTTTCTGTACCACTCAGCTGTATTCTCAGAGTCCTAAGTCACTCCTAGTGGGTCTCTTTCTCTGAGTTCTTGCCCTTCAGGATTCCCTCCCTTTACTAGGGCCAAGGTATTTCTCCCGAGGCACATATTGTGGGAAGCCATATGATATTTCCCTCTGTCTGCTTGCCTTTTCCTTTTCCCAACAGCAGGGCATGGGACATTCATGTCAAGGCAAGGTCCAGGGGTTCATTCACTTCGACGGCAGAGGAATACTATGGTGCTGAAATGGACCCAAACTTCCTGATCCACTAGTCCTTGCAAGGGCATTGCGGCTCACACCAACGGTCTGCTCGAATGGGCCTTGCAAGCCCAAGGTATACGCTGTCCCTTTCCTTCTGTCTATGGAGACTTGGTCCACATGTCTATACTCGTTACCACAACAAGTTCAGTTAATTAATAATGACAACGGGTTCGGTCCAGGCCTCTTAATTGAGAGTTAGCTCTGATGCAGAAGGTCACGCTCCTCGAGGACTTTGCAAAGGTATTAAAGGGAAAGCCAGGTAGACAGAGGCCTCATCCCTTAGCCGCGTGTTTCAGAACACTAGAAGACGAGTCCACAGACGGCACCATATATCGATGCCCTCACCATTTACATCGGAAAGAAACTTTCCGTAACTTAGTCATCACTGAACCATAGGCAAAAGACGCTGACAAAGAACGCTCTCACCCACAGTAAGACAAAACCCATGGTGAGCTGCTCATACCCACGAGGCCTCACCTTTTCTTGAGATATCTAGAAATTGTAGTGGAAAAGGACACCTTGTCATCACCAGGGATATGTTGGCCTAAAGGAAGGTATACTGAATGTCATTTTCCTTCCTCTATGTCTCCAGAAAGGGAAAGTTGGACATTAACCCACAAGACCTGCTGAGTTCTTGATCAGGTTCAGAGGGCTCTTGTTCTGTCCATCCCAGGGCTTCCTACATAAAGCCATAGGACACCAACGTCATGGGAGAGGGACAGCTGCTTCAGTGAAGCCAGCATCTGTGATGTCACAAAGCTTTGAGGTCATAGCAACCACTCCTCATCAACCCAGGCCTGATCACTGCACTTGACTGGAGTAGTCATGGGTGGGCCAAGAGGACCCCAAGCCGTCCCAACCCTCTGAAGCTGCCTGGTTTTCTCAACAAGGCTGTTTGCGAAGCGAGTCGGTGTCACCTTCTCCATTGCCCAATTCGTAGTGTTTGGTTGTGAATGTCAGCACCAGCCCTCTGGAGCTCGGAGAAAGGAAGGGATCCCTCATTCCATATTAGCCACGACAGGCCAAGAAACTAACAGACTCAAGCAAAGCCTCAGGGGAGGAAAACTGAGCCCTGCGTAAGGGTGAGACCCTCCCACCAAGTCACTTAGCATCTCAACAGAAAAAGGGCCACCCAAGGGAAGCTCCAAGTGAACCCCTGCAACCGAGCCAAAGACATGTCTGGAGTCTTCCACAGCAAGCACTC
Organism: Mustela nivalis; assembly: GCF_964662115.1. Lineage (NCBI taxonomy): Eukaryota > Metazoa > Chordata > Mammalia > Carnivora > Mustelidae > Mustela > Mustela nivalis. The sequence continues at coordinate 6,275,618 of NC_139041.1, read as the reverse complement.
GAGTACCTCGAGGGTCTCCAGAAACGGTGCCAACAAGGCCTCCCAATCTTCCAAAAAGACCATGCATCCAAGGCAGACTCTACACCCTAGAAACTTAGGAAGCTGTGCATGTTCCAATGGAGTCCCGAGAGGATGCAATATTTGTTAACAAGGGGTCAGTACAGCACGACAGGCCGCGGATGCTGCAGGTTGGTGAGGACATCCAGGAAGGAAAAGAACAGCAGAATGAACAAGGGAGCTCCGAGCGAAGGTCGGGCATTTTAGGATGGTGGGAGGTTCTCTTTACCTGGCTACCCTCCATAGGCACCTAGGTCTAATTCAATAAAACATCCATTGGCCCCAGTCAATTATTGTGCACTGTTTTTGTCTTTGTTATCTGATCCAACATGCACATGCATGTTTGGACAGAGGCAGAGAGATCCCAATCAGGGGGTGGAGCTGGAGAGGGAGAAGCTTAATTGCACCTGAGCAGAGAACCTGAGAACAGATTCAATGCCAAGGCCCTGGAATCATGAGTTGATCTGAAGGCCGACTCTGAACTGATGGACACAACAGGGGACCCAATCATTGACTTCTGAATACCTCCTGGTTCTAGACAGAACCGCTGCTCTGTCATTGTTCAGAAATGCAGAGGATAAGGATTTTGGCTTGTCAGCTGTTGCTTGAGCTATCCGGCCTGCTTCGAAAGCTGGTATAGCTTTTCCTCTTGAAGTCAGTAATTGGGCTAAGGACAACCTATTCTCCGATGCCTATTTGCCTAAAGAGAATACCTCCATGCCTAGATTTTCCAGGGGGAATGGCACTATGTCTTTAGGTGCTCCGCTTCTGTGGAAGGTTTTGGGAGACCTCTGTGCCTCTGATTCTGGACCAATTTCTCTGCTCCCAGATGAGGGTCCTTTTCAGCCCCGAGTTTCCAACTAGGATCAGCACTCTTTTCTTTCTCTCACTCGTACTTCACCTACAAGAGGCACCTCTTTCATTTCCTTAAAGATTCCCTAAGCTCACTATCGTGTTCCATCATTCTGCCTTCTCTCTTAGAATTTTCGTCCTTATTTTCTAGGCTTGTTCTTCCCGGTCCCTAATTGGATCCTCCACTTCTACCATGTTCCCGAACTTTGCATCCAGTCTCCTGCCAATCTTCTCTTCAGGAGTTTTATGGGTGCTTTTAACTCTATCAGTTTAATCTCCGTGGTTCGAGATTTCTGATATCTCCCATGTTTTCTGAAGTACAGCGAGTATCCAGGCAGCTGCTTTCAATCTGCATCGGGCGTGTTCTATGTAGAGGTTTCACTCTGACTGCCTAGTCTTTTTCACTCCTTCTTCCTTTACCTGGGAATCAATTGATTCTTCCATCTTTGCATTGCATCTAAGTCTCTGAAACCTCTCTTTATTCGTTAAACTCATTCTGTTTTCTAACGTGAGGATAATTTATTTAGGAGGAAAGGATCCATGAGTAACCCAGGGCTGGCCCTTAAGATTTGTTGAGTGCGTGCGTGAGTGTGTGTTTGTGAGTGTGTATGTGGCATGCATAGCACCGGCTGTTTGTGTTGTGGTTGACCCTCTCCTGGAGGCAGGTCATTTGCAGTAGCTCTCCTTTCCGGCCGTTTGTTGTTTTTAGGGTCTGGGCTGAATATGCTGAGGTTAACCATGGTGGGCTCTGGTGTGCCTGTGAAAGGAGAAACTCCACCAACTCAACAGAACGCAGGCCTGCAGAATGCTGTGTTCAGAAGAGAACATGTGGTCAAAGCTTCCTTCTCGTCCCCTGTGGGAGAGTCTGTTCTCCTTGGACTAAGCATCTTGGACTGAGGAAGGCAGTCCTCCAAGTGTTCCACTGTTAGGATTTCGTGTTGGCTGGCTAGGCAGCCTCGGTCCTCACATACCTGTCGTGGCCAGTAGCTCTGTCTTGATGCTGCTGTTGCGAGAGCCCAAAATTTATTATGTCCACATTGAGTCATCTCCACAACACTGCCTTTCACGGAATCACTCCCACGCCTCATCATCTTCCCACTGCGACTCTTGGTATTATCTCTCTCTGATCATTGTCTCCAGGCTGTGTGCTCCTGGTCGCTTGTTGGTGTCATATGCAGGAAAATGATGGTGTCATTTCAAGTCGATGTCTGCCAAGCCTGCTGATAGGAAAACTTCAGCCCTCAACACTTATGTTGTCAAGTACTCATCCCCTTGAGACCCTCTGCGTGTCACAGTCAACGACACTGGGAAACAGGTAACTTGTGCATTCCCAGTGTGCCCTGCTCTTCTGTCTTTGGTCCTCTGCATGAGCTCCAGCGCTCTGAACCACGAACCAACCAAATCTCCCCTGAGCCATGTCTCCAATCTTCTCCCATCATCTCTGCAACTTCCTTTCCCTTTCATTGTGGAGTTTACCATGTAGGCTTCAGGTCAATTTCCATCACACTGCAGTTGTTGTGGACATCTTCCTGTTGCCTTCATGTCAGAAGAAGCATAAGGTTATTAGTCACTACTACCATCTCACGGTCTTCCATGTCACCACAATTCGTACTGAGATATAAGCAAAAAGGAATTCTTCCACTTGTCTCTTATGGTAGTTTTGCGGAGAGCATTGGGCTTTGTCACATCTTTCATTCTCAGAAAGACAACAAACAGACGATTTCAATAACACATGACAGTCATGAAACACGAGAAAGAAAGGGTATTGGGACAAACAGTATGACTCTAATGAGGAATTCAATGGTGGTATTTGTTGGAAGGCCGTTTTGTGAGAACACCGGTTTCTTGAAGAGGCCCAGAGATTACATTCCTTGCAAGAGATTTCCAGGAACTGATGGAATGTGAGATTTCAAGGCATGTCAATAGAATTGCTACACACAAGAGACCGAATTCCATTCTCTCGTATTTTAATAATAATTGTGATGTGAAAAACACACACACCACACCACATTAACACATCCACATGCAAACACACAAAGATAACACATGCAAAAGATGGGGAGGAAGCGAGGATTCGTACCAATGAAACAACCCCAAGTAAATACCATATAGGTGAAAGGCAAATAGAATCCAAGTGAGAAGACAATCGAAATGAGAAAGTGAACTATTACCTATTAATAATACATTCATTACTCAGATCTAAAGTCTCCCGTCAATACAAACAGTTTGTAATAGTGGTTGAAAACCCAAATCAAAACAAAAAAAAATTAGAAAACAACCATAAGAAAACAGCAAATATTAAAGAAGCTCGTCCTTCTGTTGCCCATAGGACATTTCCTTCGACCTTAAAATTACTCATAGCTTGCAAGTAAAGAAATCAGGAAGACATAGGTTATGCTATTCCCAAGGAGAAGAGAGCCAAAGTGTTTGTGCCTAAGTCAGCGAGAGTGATTTTATGCCTTCGAGAGACAAAAGCTAAGCGGAAGGTGTTTCGTCTTGATAGAGCATCAAAACAACAGAAACCCGGAAGAACTGCCAACATATACACCACGAACAAGGGTGTATATAAACGTTGGAAGACTATAAACACACTGGAACGGAGATGGCGACTTTTATCCAATACTGTTGGCAACTATGATATCCACGTTAAGCACAGGACAAATCATCTGCATGGGAAGGTGCTAAGGAATAACAGACATCCACATGGGCATTCGAGACCACCTAAACTTTGGTGATCCATGAGTTAGATTGCGTCTCTGAGGACATTAAGATATGCTCTTCCCAGCGGCAGACCTAACTTTGTCTATCGCATGTCATGAGCTCGAGTCCAAATACAGTCGTAATTCATGGAAGAGAAGTCAAAACCTATTCTGTGCACTTATGATCACGAAGGTATGAAAACAGGAAGACATCACTTTTAAATTGGAAATACAGCCAGCCACTAGAGTGGAAAATACAACACACTCACGAACTACAATGAATGCCAGAAAGAAAATCCAAAGGTAAAGCAGAAAGAGCCATGAACGAAGGAATTCTAAGAAACGTAGAGGAGGATGCCAAAACATTTTAAGGGGAAACAATATAGGGTTAAATGCATGCATTTCCAAACTTTAAAAATACCGAAAAGAAAGCCACCTAACAGGACGACTGAAGGAACAAGATGAAGAAAAACCGAACTACAAAGTTAACAGAGAAATTGATATCAGACATGTGATCATCAAAATGAAGGAAACACAAACAAACCAATAATAAAAAAATTCAGGAGATCTGACAATTGAGTTTTGACAACACGAACAAACCGCAGAAACCATTACTGGGAAAAACAGGGAGACAATCAAACAGCTGCAAGTATGAAACCACATGACAAGTGGTAGCAAAAACAAAGAATAACCGAAAAGGCATATCCATACATTTATGCTAGCAAATCCAAGAACTGAGAGAAAAGGATAAATTCCCAGACATATAGAAACTTCCAAGATTAAGTCAGGAAACCTACAAAATCTCAGCTTTCTAGTAGTGACGGAAGCATTTGAAGCAGTAATCCAACCCCTGCCCACACACAGAAGGCCAGGTCATGGCATTTGCTTGGGCCACTCTTCTAGGTATTTAGTGAAGGCATTGTCATGTCCTCTCATCAAATCCAGAGATGGAAGAGGCGGGTAAACTCTAATTCACAAGGATAAAGACCCAATTCAAAGAAGAACATTTTAGGAAACCCACCCATGTCATTTCAATAAGGAAAGATAATAAACAATCTAATTCTTTTCTTTTCTCCCTGTGACTTCCTTTGGTTTTGAGAGGGCCACATTGTTTTCCTGTGAATTGATGTTGTTGTTGTTGCTGTTCTGCTGAGAAAGCCTGCCTATCATACATCATCCGTTTTTGACAGAGTATTCACGGATGCTTTAGTTGCATGGACATATTGTGCTTCTCCTAATATGTGCCACAACTCCTGACCACCCATTACGCAATTCTCTTTTCGGTAACCTTCAGCTGGATTATCAGAGTCCAGAGTCACTCCTGGTGGGTCTCCTTCTCTGACTTCTTGCCCTTAATTATTCCCTTCCTCCACTAGGGCCAAGGTAATCCTCCCGAGGCACATATTGTGGGAAGCCATATGGTATTTCCCTTTGTCTGCTTGCCTTTTCCATTTCTCAACACAGGGTATGGGACATCCTTGTCAAGGCAAGGTCCAGGTGTTCATTCACTTCGATGGCAGCGGAATACTGTGATGCAGAAATGGACCCAAACTTCCTGATCCACTAGTCCCTGCAAGGGCATTGCGGCTCACTCCAACGGTGTGCTCGAATGGGCCTTGCAAGCCGTCGGTATACGCCGTCCCTTTTTTTCTGACTAAAGAGACTTGGTCGGCATGTCTATACCCGTTACCACAACAAGGATAGTTAACTACTAATGACAACGGGTTCGGTCCAGGCCTCTTTATTGAGAGTTAGCTCTGATGCAGAAGGTTACACCCCTCAAAGACTTTACAAAGGTGTTCAAGGGAAAGCCAGGTAGACAGAGGCCTCATCCCTTAGCCACGTGTTTCAGAACACTAGGACACAAAGCCACAGATAGCACCATATATCAATGTCCTCACCTTTTACCTCGGAAAGGGACTTTCCGTACATTCGTCCTCACTGACCTATAGGCAAAAGACTCTGACAAAGTAAGCTCTCACCCACAAGACCACAAACCCCACGGAGAGCTGCTCATAACGGGAAGGCCTCACCTTTTCTTGAGATATCTAGAAATTATAGTGGAAAAGAACACCTTGCCGTCTCAGTGATATGTTGGCCTAAAGGAAGGTATACTTAATGTTATTTTCCTTCCTCTATGTCTCCAGAAAGGGAAGTTGTACATTAACCAAAAGACATCCTGAGTTCTTGATCAGGTTCAGAGGGCTCTTGTTCTGTCTTTCCCGGGGCTTCCTACTTAAAGCCATAGGACACCAAGGTCATTGGAGAAGGACAGGTGCTTCAGTGAAGCCAACATCTGTGATGTCACAAAGCTTTGAGGTCATAGCAACCACTCCTCATCAAACCAGGCCTGATCACTACACTAGACTGGAGTAGTCATGGGTGGGCCAAGAGGACCCCAAGCCGTCTCAACCCACTGGAGCCGCCTGGGTCTCTCACCAAGGCAGTTTGTGACGCGAGTATTGTCACTTTCTCCATGACTCAATTTGTAGTGTTTGGTCGTGAGTGTCAGCACCAGCCCTCTGGACCTCGGAGAAAGGCAAGGATCCTTCATTCCATCTTAGCCACGACAGGCGAAGAAACTAACACATCGCAAGCAAAGCCTCAGGGGAGGAAAACTGAGCCCTGCGTAAGGGTGAGACCCTCCCACCAAATCACGGAGCATCTCAACAGGAAAAAAGCCATGCAAGGGAAGCTCCAAGTGAACACCTGCAACCGTGCCAAAGACTTGTCTGGAGTCTTCCACAGCAAGCACACGATTACCTCGAGCGTCTCCAGAAACGGTGCCAACAAGGCTTCCCAATCTTCCTAAAAGACCATGCATCCAAGGCACACTATACACCCTAGAACCTTAGGTCCAGGACGTACTCATGTTCTTGGAGTCCACAGGAGCCAACGGAGAGCATGTTGGAAGAGACCCATAGCCCAAGTGAAACCATCTGAAAGACGTCAGGACCCGTTTCAGGAAGACAACATGTGTGTCCAAAAGGACGCATTGAAGAGGATTCGAATGTGGAAGAACCTTGAGCAATCCCTCAGGGTGGAGCAGCTACTCTCTGTGGAACTGCATGGAGGTGTGGCAGCACAAGCCAGCCTTCACCCTATCATGACCATCCCCCAAATGGTTACATGTGATAAGAAATCAGTACCTCTTGCGGAAGATGGGCATGTTCGAATGGAGCCCCGAGAGGATGCACAATGTGTTAACAGGGGGTCAGTACAGCGCGACAGACAGCAGATGCTGCAGGTTGGTGAGGAGATCCAGGAAGGCAAAGAACAGGAGAATGAACAAGTGAGCTCCGAGCAAAGGTCTGGCATTTTAGGATGGTGGGAGGAGCTCTGTACCTGGCTGCCCTCCATAGGCACCTGGATCCAAATTCAATAAAACATCCTTTGGCCCCAGTCAATTATTGTGCACTGATTTTGTCTTTGTTATCTTATGCAACGTGCATATGCACGTATTGGACAGAGAGGCAGAGAGATCCCAATCAGTGCGTGGAGCTGGAAAGGGAGAAGCTTACTTGCCCCTGAGAAGAGAACCTGAGAATAGTGTCAAAGCCAAGGCCCTGGAATCACGAGTTGATTTGAAGGCCACCTCTGAACTGATGGACACAACCCGGGACACAACCATTGACTTCTGAATACCTCCTGGTTCTAGACAGAACCGCTGCTCTGTCAGTGTTCAGAAATGCAGGGGATAAGGATTTTGGCTTGTCTGCTGTTGCTTGAGCTATCCGGCCTGCTTCGAGAGCTGGTATAGCTTTTCCTCTTGAAGTCAGTGATTGGGCTAAGGACAACCTATTCTCCGATGCCTATTTGCCTAAAGAGAATACCTCCATGCCTAGATTTTCCAGGGGGAATGGCACTATGTCTTTAGGTGCTCCGCTTCTGTGGAAGGTGCTGGGAGTCCTCTTACCCTCTGATTCTGGACCACTTTCTCTGCCTACAGATGAGGGTCATTTTCAGCCCTGATATCTCCAATCTAGGATCAGCACTCTTTTCTTTCTCTCACTCTTACTTCACCTACTAGAGGCACCAATTTTATTTCCTTAGAGATTCCCTAAGCTCACTATCATGTTCCATCATTCTGCCTTCTCACTTAGAATTTGTGTCCTTATATTTAGGCTTGTTCTTCCCGGTTCCTAATTGGATCCTCCACTTCTACCATGTTCCCAAAATTTGCATCCAGTCTCCTGACAATCTTCTCTTCAGGAGTACTTTAGGTCCTTTTATCTTTATCAGTTTTATCTCTGTGGTTCGAGACTCTCTGATATCTCCTCTGTTCTGATGTACAGCGAGTTTCCAGGCCGCTGCTTTCTATCCCGCATCGGGAGTGTTCTATGTAGAGTTTTCACTCTGACTGCTTGATCGTAATCACTCCTTCTTCCTTTACCTGGGAATCAATTGATTCTTCCATCTTTGCATTGGATCTAAGTCTCTCTCACCTCTCTGTATTCGTTAAACTCATTGTGTTATCTAACCTGAGGGTAATTTATTTAGGAGAAAGTGATCCGTGAGTGACCCAGGGCTGGCCCTTAAGATTTGTTGAGTACGTGTGTGTGTGTGTGTTTTGAGTGTGTTTGTGGCATGCATGAAACCTCCTGTTTGTGTGTGTCGGACCCTGTTCTGGGGCTCTGTCATTTGCAATAGCTCTCCTTTCCGGCCGTTTGTTGTTTTTAGGGTCCGGGCTGAATATGCTGAGGGTTACCTTGGTGGGCTCTGGTGTGCCTGTGAAAGGAGAAACTCCACCAACTCAACAGAATGCAGGCCTGCAGAACACTGTGTTCAGAAGAGAACATGTGGTCAAAGCTTCCTTCTCGTCCCCTATGGGAGAGTCTGTTCTACTTGGACTAAGCATCTTGGACTAAGAAAGGCAATCCTCCAAGTGTTCCACTTTTGGGATTTCATGTTGGCTGGCTAGGCAGCCTCTGTCCTCTCATACCTGTCATGGCCAGTAGCTCTGTCTTGATGCTGCTGTTGCGAGAGCCCAAAATTTATTATGTCCACATTGAGTCATCTCCACGAAAACTGCCTTTCACGGAATCACTCCCAAGACTCATCATCTTCCCACTGCGACTCTTGGTATTGTCTCTCTCTGATCATTATCTTCATGTTGTCTGCTCCTGGTCGCTTGTTGGTGTCATATGCAGGAAAAAGATGGTGTTCTTTCAAGTCGATGTCTGCCAAGCCTGCTGATAGGAAAACTTCGGCCCTCAACACTTGTGTTGTCAAATATTGTGCCCTTGAGACCCTCTGCTTTTCAGAGTCAATGGCACTGGGAAACAGGTACCTTGTGCCTTCCCATTGTGCCCTGCTCTCCTGTGCTTTGGTCCTCTGCATGGGCTCCAGCCCTCTGATCCATGAACCAACCAAATCTCCCCTGAGCCATGTCTCCAACGTTCTCCCATCATCTCTGCAACTTCCGTTCTCTTTTGCTGTTGAGTTGACCTGTAGGCTACAGGTCAATTTCCACCACACTGCAGTTGTTGTGGTCATCTTCCTTTTGCCTTCTTGGCTGAAGAAGCATGGGGTTATTAATCACTACTACCATGTCACTGTCTTTAATGTCACCACAATTCATACTGAGACATAAGCAAGAATGAATTCTTTCACTTCTCTCTTATGGCAGTCTTGCGGAGAGCATTGGGCTTTGTCACATCTATCACTCTCAGAAAGACAACAAGCAGACGATTTCACTAACTCATGACAGTCAAGAAACCTACAAAAAGAAAGGGTATTGGGACAAAGAGTATAACTCTAATGAGGAATTCAAATGGTGGTGTTTGTTGGAAGGCCGTTTTGTGAGAAAACGGGTTTCTTGAAGAGGACAAGAGATGATATTCCTTGCAGGAGATTTCCTGAAACTGATGGAATGTGAGTTTTCAAGGCATGTCAAATTGAATTGCTACCCACAAGAGACCTGTAGAAATCTCTCGTAGCATTCTCTCGTAGTTTAATAATTGTGATATGAAACACACACACACCACACCACATTAACACAGCCAATGCACACACACATGAATGCACACAAAGATAAGACATGCAAAAGATGGGGAGGAAGTGAAGAATCCTACCAATGAAGCAACCCCAAGAATATACCATATAGGTGAAAGGCAAATAGAATCCAAGTGAGAAGCCAACCAAAATGAGAAAGTGAACTATTACCTATCATTAATACATTCAATACTCAGGTCTAAAATCTCCAGTCAATAAAAACAGTTTGTAAGAGTGGTTGAAATTCCAAATCAAAAAAAAAAAAAATTAGAAAACATCCATAAGAAAACAGCAAATATTAAACAACCTCGTCTTCTGTTGCTCATAGGAGATTTCCTTCGACTTTAAATATACTAATAGCTTGCAAGGGAAGAAATTGGTAAGACGTAGTTTATGCTATTCCAAGGAGCAGAGAGAGAGAGTTGGTGCATGAATGAGCGAGATTGATTTATGCCTTTGAGAGACAAAAGCTAAGCGGAAGGTGTTTTGTCTGATTGAGCATCAAAACAACAGAAAGCTGGAAGAATTGCCAACATATACACCACGAACAAGGGTGTATCTAAACGTTGGAAGACTATGAACACACTGGAACGGAGATGGCGAATTTTATCTAATACTGTGGCAACTATGATATGCACGTTAAGCACAGGACAGATCATCTGCATGGGAAGGTGCTAAAGAATAACAGACGTCCACATGGGCAGTCGAGACCACCTGAACTTTGGGGATCCATGAGTAAGATTGCGTCTCTGAGAACAATAAGATATGCTTTTCCAGCGGCAGACCTAACTTTATCTATTGCAGGTCATGACCTCAGTCCAAATACAGTCGTAATTCATGGAAGAGAAGTCAAAACCTATCCTGTGCACTTATGATAATGAAGGAATGAAAAGAGGAAGATATCACTTTCAAATTGGAAATACAGCCAGACACTAAGAGTGGAAAACACAACACACTCACAAAATAGCAAAGAATGCAAGGAAGAAAATCCAAAGGAAAAGCAGAAAGAGCCATGAACGAAGGAATTCTAAGAAACTTAGAGGAGGATGCCAAAACATTTTATGGGGAAACAATATAGGGTTAAATGCAAGCATTTCCAAACTTTAAAAATACCGAAAAAGAAAGCCACCTAAAAGGACGACTGAAGGAACAAATGAAGAAAAACCGAACTCCAAAGTTAACAGAGAAATTCAAATCAGACATGTGATTATCAAAATGAACGAAATACAAACAAACCAATAGGAAAAAAATCAGGAGATCTCACACTTGAGTTTTGACAACACGAACAAACCACAGAAGCCATTACTGGGATAAAACAGGGAGACAAGCACACAGCTGCAAGTATGAAACCACATGACAACTGGTAGCTAGGAAAAAAGAAGAACCGAAAAGGCACATCCACACATTTATGCTAGCAAATCCAAGAACTGAGAGAAAAGGATAAATTCCCAGACACATAGAAACTTCCAAGATTAGGTCAGGAAACCTACCAAATCTCAGCTCTCTAGTAGTGACGGAAGCATTTGAAGCAGTAATCCAACCCCTGCCAACACACAGAAGGCCAGGTCAAGTCATTTGCTTGGGCCACGCTTCTAGGTATTTAGTGAAGGCATTGTCATGTCCTCTCATCAAATCCAGAGATGGAAGAGGCGGGTAAACTCTAATTCACAAGGATAAAGACCCAATTCAAAGAAGGACATTTTAGGCAACCCACCCATGTCATTTCAAAAAGGAAAGATAATAAACAATATAATTCTTTTCTTTTCTCCCTGTGACTTCCTTTGGCTTTGAGAGGGCCACATTGTTTTCCTGTGAATTGATGTTGTTGTTGTTGCTGTTCTGTTGAGAAAGCCTGCATATCATCCATCATTCGTTTTTGACAGAGTATTCACGGATGCTTTAGTTGCATGGAAGTCCTAGTGCTCCTCTTAATATATGCCACAACTCCTGATCACCCATTAAGCAGTTCTCTTTTCGGTAACCCTCAGCTGGATTCTCAGATTCCTGAGTCATTCCTGGTGGGAATTCTTCTCTGACTACTGGCGCTTCATTATTCCTTCCTTTACTAGGGCCAAGGTATTCCTCCCGAGGCACATATTGTGGGAAGCCATATGATATTTCCCTTTGTCTGCTTTCTTTTCCATTTCCCAACAGCAGGGCATGGGACATTCATGTCAAGGCAAGGTCCAGGGGTTCATTCACTTCGACGGCAGAGGAATACTGTGGTGCCGAAATGGACCCAAACTTCCTGATCCACTAGTCCTTGCAAGGGCATTGCAGTTCACTCCAACGGTCTGCTCGAATGGGCCTTGCAAGCCGTCGTATACGCCGTCCCTTTTTTTCAGACTAAAGAGACTTGGTCCACATGTCTGTACCCGTTACCACAACAAGTACAGTTAACTATACTGTAACAACGAGTTCGGTCCAGGCATCTTCATTGAGAGTTAGCTCAGATGCAGAAGGACACTCTCCTCGAATAGTTTGCAAAGGTATTTAAAAGAAAGCCAGGTAGACAGAGGCCTCATCCCTTTACCGCGTGTTTCAGAACACGAGGTGACGAGGCCACAGACGGCACCATATATCGATGCCCTCACCTTTTACCTCGGAAAGCCACTTTACGTACCTTAGTCATCATTGACCCATAGGAAAAGACGCTGACAAAGTACGCTCTTACCCACAGGACGACAGAACCCATGGAGAGCTGCTCATACCCGCGAGGCCTCACCTTTTTTTGAGATATCTAGAAATTGTAATGGAAAAGGACACCTGCTGTCTCCAGGGATATGTTGGCTTAAAGGAACGTATACTGAATGTCATTTCCTTCCTCTATGTCTCCAGAAAGGGGAAGTTGGACATTAACCTACAAGATATCCTAGGTTCTTGTTCAGGTTCAGAGGGCTCTTGTTCTGTCCTCCCGGGGCTACCTACTTAAAGCCATAGGACACCAAGGTCATGGGAGAGGGACAGCAGCTTCAGTGAAGCCAGCATCTGTGATGTCACAAAGCTTTGAGGTCATAGCAACCACTCCTCATCAACCCAGGCCTGATCACTACACTTGACTGAAGTAGTCATGAGTCGGCCAAGAGGACCGCAAGTCGTCTCAAACCGCTGGAACCGCCTGGGTCTCTCACCAAGGCAGTTTGCGAAGCAAGTCGGTGTCACCTTCTCCATGGCCCAATTCGTAGTGTTTGGTCGTGAGTGTCAGCACCAGCCCTCTGGGCCTCGGAGAAAGGCAAGGATCCCGCATTCCATCTTATCCACGACAGGCCAAAATAATAAAAGACCGCAAGCAAAGCCTCCGGGGAGGAAAACCGAGCCCTGCGAAAGGGTGAGACCATCCCACCAAATCACGGAGCATCACAACAGGTAAAGGGCCACCCAAGGGAAGCTCCAAGTGAACCCGCGCAACCGTGCCAAAGACATGTCTCGAGTCTTCCACAGCAAGCACCGAGTACCTTGAGCGTCTCCAGAAACTGTGCCAACAAGGCCTCCCAATCTTCCAAAAAGACCATGCATCCAAGGCACACTATACACCCTAGAACCTTAGGTCCAGGACGTACTCATGTTCTTGGAGTCCACAGGAGCCAACGGAGAGCATGTTGGAAGAGACCCATAGCCCAAGTGAAGCCATCTGAATGACTTCTGTGCCCGATTCAGGAAGACAACTTGTATGTGCAAAAGGACGCATTGAAGAGGATTTGAATGTGGAAGAACCTTGAGCACTCCCTCAGGGTGGAGCAGCTACCCTCTGTGGAACTGCATGGAGATGTGGCAGCAAAGGCCTCCCTTCTCCCTCTCATGACCATCCCCCAAATGGTTACATGAGATAAGCAAACAGTGCCTCTTGAGGAAGATAGGCATGTTCCAATGGAGCCCCGAGAGGATGCACAATGTGTTAACAAGGGGTCAGTACAGCAAGACAGACAGCGGATGCTGCAGTTTGGTGAGAAGATCCAGGAAGGCAAAGAACAGGAGAAAGAACAAGGGAGCTGCGAGCGAAGGTTGGGCATTTTAGGATGTTGGGAGGTTCTCTGTACCTGGCTACCCTCCATAGGCACCTAGTTCCAATTTCAATAAAATATCCTTTGGCCCCAGTCAATTATTGTGCACTGTTTTTGTCTTTGTTATCTTATCCAAAGTGCACATGCACGTTTTGACAGAGAGGCAGAGAGATCCCAATCAGTGGGTGGAGCTGGAGAGGGAGAAGCTTACTTTCCCCTGAGCAGAGAACCTGAGAACAGAGTCAATGCCAAGGCCCTGGAATTATGAGTTGATCTGAAGGGCGCCTTTGATCTGATGGACACAACCCGGGACCCAACCATTGACGTCTGAACACCTCTGGTTCTATATAGAACCGCTGATCTGTGATTGTTCAGAAATGCAGGGGATAAGGATTTTGGCTTGGCTCCTGTTGCTTGAGCTATGTGGCCTGCTTCGAGAGCTAGTATAGCTCTTCCTCTTGAAGTCAGTGATTGGGCTATGGACAAACTATTTTCCGATGCCTATTTGCCTAAAGAGAATACCTCCATGCCTAGATTTTCCAGGGGGAATGGCACTATGTCTTTAGATTTTCCGCTTCTGTGGAAGGTGTTGTGAGTCCTCTGTGCCTCTGATTCTGGACCACTTTCTCTGCTCACAGATGAGGTTCCTTTTCAGCCCTGAGATCTCCAATCTAGGATCAGCCCTCTTTTTTTTCTCTCACTTGTACTTCACCTACAAGAGGCACCTCTTTCATTTCCTTAGAGATTCCCTAAGCTCACTATCATGTTCCATCTTTCTGCCTTCTCAGAATTTGCGTCCTTATTTCTAGGCATGCGTCCCGGTTCCTAATTGGATCCTCCACTTTTACCAGGTTCCCGAACTTTGCATCCAGTCTCCCGCCAAACTTCTCCTCAGGAGTTCTTTAGGTGCTTTTATCTTTATCAGTTTTATCTCTGTGGTTTGAGACTCTCTGATATCTCATGTGTTTTCTAATGCACAGCGAGTATCCAGGCCAGTGCTTTCCAACCCGGATCGAGCATGTTCTATGTAGAGGTTTCACTCTGACTGATTGATCGTAATCACTCCTTCTTCCTTTACCCGGGAATCAATTGATTCTTCCATCTTTGCATTGGATCTAAGTCTCTGTCACCTCTCTGTATTCGTTAAACTCATTCTATTTTCTAACCTGAGTGTAATTTATTTAGGGGGAAGTGATCCGTGAGTGACTGTTGTGCCTGTGAAAGGAGAAACTCCAGCAACTCACCGGACGCAGGCCTGCAGAATGTGGGTTGAGAAGAGAACATGTGGTCAATGCTTTCTTCTTGCCCCCTATGGACTAAGCATCTTGGACTGAGAAAGGCAGTCCTCCAAGTGTTCCACTGTTGGGATTTCGTGTTGGCTGACTAGGCAGCCTCTGTCCTCACATACCAGTCGTGGCCAGTAGCTCTGTTTTGATGCTGCAGTTGCGAGAGCCCAAAATTTATTATGTCCACATTGAGTCATTTCCACGAACACTGCCTTTCACGGAATAACTCCCACGACTAATCATCTTCCCACTGCGTCTCTTGGTATTGGCTCTCTCTGATCATTGTCTGCAGGCTGTCTGCTCCTGGTCGCTTGTTGGTGTCATATGCAGGAAAAAGATGGTGTTCTTTCAAGACGATGTCTGTCAAGCCTGCTGATAGGAAAACTTCGGCCCTCAACACTTGTGTTGTCAAATACTCATGCCCTTCAGACCCTTGCGTGTCATAGAGAACAGCACTGGGAAACAGATTCCTTGTCCGTTCCCAGAGTGCCCTGCTCTCCTGTTCTTCGGTCCTCTGCATGGGCTCCAGCCATCTGATCCACGAACCAACAAAATCTCCCCTGAGCCATGTCTCCAACCTTCTCTAATCATCTTTTTCAACTTCCGTGCTCTTTCGCTGTGGAGTTTACCTTGTAGGTTTCAGGTCAATTTCCACCCCACTGCCGTTGTTGTGGTCATATTCCTGTTGCCTTCATGGCTGAAGAAACATGAGATTATTAGACACTACTACCATCTCACTGTCTTTCATGTCACCAGAAATCGTACTGAGACATAAGCGAGAAGGAATTCTTTCACTTGTCTCTTATGGCAGAATTGCGGAGAGCATTGGGCTTTGTCACATCTATCATTCTCAGAAAGACAACAAACAGACGATTTCACTAACTCATGACAGTCAAAAAACCTACAAAAATAAAGGGTATTGGGACAAACAGTATAACTCTAATGAGGAATTCAAATGGTGGTGTTTGTTGGAAGGCAGTTTTGTGAGAACACTGGTTTCTTGAAGAGGACAAGAGATGACATTCATTGCAAGAGATTCCCTGAAACTGATTTAATGTGAGTTTTCAAGGCATGTGAAATTGAATTGCTACCCACAAGAGACCAGTAGCAATCTCTCATAGCATTCTCTCGTAGTTTATAATAATTGTGATGTGAAACACACACACACCACACCACATTAAGACATCCACATGCACACACACATAAACGCACACAAAGTAAGACATGCAAAAGATGGGGAGGAAGCGAGGAATCGTACCAATGAAGCAACCCCAAGAATATACCGTATAGGTGAAAGGCAAATAGAATCCAAGTGAGAAGCCAACCGAAATGAGAAAGTGAACTATTACCTATCATTAATACATTCATTACTCAGGTCTAAAGTCTCCCGTCAATAAAAACAGTTTGTAAGAGTGGTTGAAATTCCAAATCAAAACAAAAAAAATTAGAAAACATCCATAAGAAAACAGCAAATATCAAACAACCTCGTCCTTCTGTTGCCCATAGGAGATTTCCGTCAACTATAAAGATCCTCATAGCTTGCAAGTGAAGAAATCGGGAAGACGTAGGTTATGCTATTCCCAAGGAGAAGAGAGCCAAAGTGTTTGTGCCTAAGTCAGCGTGAGTGATTTTATGCCTTCGAGAGACAAAAGCTAAGCGGAAGGTGTTTTGTCTTGATAGAGCATCAAAACAACAGAAACCTGGAAGAATTGCCAACATATACACCACGAACAAGGGTGTATCTAAACATTGGAAGTCTATGAACACACTGGAATGGAGATGGCGACTTTTATCCAATACTGTTGGCAACTATGATATCCACGTTAAGCACAGGACAGATCATCTGGATGGGAATGTGCTAAGGAATAACAGACGTCCACATGGGCATTCAAGACCACCTGAACTTTGGGGATCCATGAGTAAGATTGCGTCTCTGAGGACAATAAGATATGCTTTCCCAGCGGCAGACCTAACTTTGTCTATCACAGGTCATGAGCTCGAGTCCAAATACAGTCGTAATTCATGGAAGAGATGTCAAAACCTATCCTGTGCACTTATGATCACGAAAGTATTAAAACGGGAAGATATCACTTTCAAATTGGAAATACAGCCAGACACTAAGAGTGGAAAACACAACACAATCACGAAATAGCAATGAATGCAAGAAAGAAAATCCAAAGGAAAATCAGAAAGAGCCATGAACGAAGGAATTCTAAGAAACTTAGAGGAGGATGCCAAAACTTTTTATGGTGAAACAACATAGGGTTAAATGCAAGCATTTTCAAACTTTAAAAATACCGAAAAAGAAAGCCACCTAACAGGACGACTGAAGGAACAAAGGAAGAAAAACTGAACTCCAAAGTTAACAGAGAAATTCAAATCAGACATTTAATTATCAAAATGAAGGAAATACAAACAAACCAATAGAAAAATATTCAGGAGATATCACACTTGAGTTTTAACAACATGAACAAACCACAGAAGCCATTACTGGGATAAAACAGGGAGACAAGCACACAGCTCCAAGTATGAAACCACATGACAACTGGTAGCTAGGAAAAAAGAAGAACCGAAAAGGCACATCCACACATTTATGCTAGCAAATCCAAGAACTGAGAGTAAAGGATAAATTTCCAGACACATAGAAACTTCCAAGATTAGGTCAGGAAACCTACAAAATCTCAGCTCTCTAGTAGTGATGGAAGCATTTGAAGCAGTAATCCAACCCCTGCCAACACACAGAAGGCCAGGTCAAGTCATTTGCTTGGGCCACGCTTCTAGGTATTTAGTGAAGGCATTGTCATGTCCTCTCATCAAATCCAGAGATGGAAGAGGCGGGTAAACTCTAATTTACAAGGATAAAGACCCAATTCAAAAAAGGACATTTTAGGCAACCCACCCATGTCATTTCAAAAAGGAAAGATAATAAACAATCTAATTCTTTTCTTTTCTCCCTGTGACTTCCTTTGGTTTTGAGTGGGCCACATTGTTTTCCTGTGAATTGATGTTGTTGTTGTTGCTGTTCTGTTGAGAAAGCCTGCCTATCATCCATCATCCGTTTTTGACAGAGTATTCATGGATGCTTTAGTTGCATGGACGTCCTAGTGCTCCTCCTAATATATGCCACTACTCCTGACCACCCATTAAGCAGTTCTCTTTTCGGTAACCCTCAGCTGGATTCTCAGAGTCCTGATGCACTCCTGGTGGGTCTCCTTCTCTGACTTCTGGCCCTTCAGTATTGCCTTCCTTAACTACGGCCAAGGTATTCCTTCTGAGGCACATATTGTGGGAAGCCATATGATATTTCCCTTTGTCTGCTTGCTTTTCCATTTCCCAACAGCAGGGCATGGGACATTCATATCAAGGCAAGGTCCAGGGGTTTATTTACTTCGACGGCAGAGGAATACTCTGGTGACGAAATGGACCCAAACTTCATGATTCACTTGTCCTTGCAAGGGCATTGCAGCTCACTCCAATGGTCTGCTGGAATGGGCCTTGCAAGCCGTCGTATAGGCCGTCCCTTTATTTCAGACTAAACGATTGGTCCACATGTCTATATCCCTTACCACAACAAGTACAGTTAACTACTAATGACAACGGGTTCGGTCCAGGCCTCTTCATTGAGAGTTAGATCTGATGCAGAAGGTCACTCTCCTCGAAGACTTTGCAAATGTATTTAAGGAAAAGCCAGGCAGACAGAGACCTCATCGCTTAGCCGCGTATTTCAGAACACGAGGAGACGAGGCCACAGACGGCATCATATTTCGATGCCCTCACCTTTTACCTCGGAAAGGGACTTTCTGTACCTTAGTCATCACTGACCCATAGGCAAAAGAAGCTGGCAAAGTACGCTCGCACCCACAGGACGACAAACCCCATGGAGTGCTGCTCATACCCGCGAGGCCTCACCTTTTCTTGAGATATCTAGAAATTGTAGTGGAAAAGGACACCTTGCCTTCTTGGGACATATGTTGGCCTAAAGGAAGGTATACTTAATGTTATTTTCCTTCCTCTATGTCTCCAGAAAGGGGAAGTTGGACATTAACCCAAAAGACATCCTGAGTTCTTGAACAGGTTCAGAGGGCTCTTGTTCTGTCCTTCCCGGGGCTTCCTACTTAAAGCCATAGGACACCAATGTCATGGGAGAGGGACAGTGGCTTCAGTGAAGCCAGCTTCTGTGATGTCACAAAGCATTGAGGCCATAGCAACCACTCCTCATCAACCCAGGCCTGTTCACTACACTTGATTGGAGTAGTCATGGGTGGGCCAAGAGGACCCCAAGCCGTCCAAAATCGCTGGAGCTTCCTGGGTCTCTCACCAAGGCCGTTTGCGAAGCAAGTTGGTGTCACCTTCTCCAAGGCCCAATTCGTAGTGTTTGGTCGTGAGTGTCAGCACCAGCCCTCTGGACCTCGGAGAAAGGCAAGGATCCCTCATTCCATCTTAGCCACGACAGGCCAAGAAACTAACACACCGCAAGCAAAGCCTCAGGGGAGGAAAACTGAGCCCTGCGTAAGGGTGAGACCCTCCCACCAAATCACGGAGCATCTCAACAGGAAAAGGGCCACGCAAGGGAAGCTCCAAGTGAACACCTGCAACCGTGCCAAAGACTTGTCTGGAGTCTTCCACAGCAAGCACACGAGTACCTCGAGCGTCTCCAGGAATGGTGCCAACAAGGCCTCCCAATCTTCCTAAAAGACCATGCATCCAGGCACACTATACACCCTAGAAACTTAGGTCCCGGACGTACTCATGTTCTTGGAGTCCACAGGAGCCAACGGAGAGCATGTTGGAAGAGACCCATAGCCCAAGTGAAGCCATCTGAATGACTTCTGTGCCCGTTTCAGGAAGACAACTTGTATGTGCAAAAGGACGCATTGAAGAGGATTCGAATGTGGAAGAACCTTGAGCACTCCCTCAGGGTGGAGCAGCTACCCTCTGTGGAACTGCATGGAGATGTGGCAGCACAGGCCTCCCTTCACCCTCTCATGACCATCCCCCAAATGGTTACATGCTATAAGCAAACAGTGCCTCTTGCGGATGATGGGCATGTTCCAATGGAGCCCCGAGAGGATGCACAATGTGTTAACAAGGGGTCAGTACAGCACGACAGACAGCGGATGCTGCAGTTTGGTGAGGAGGTCCAGGAAGGCAAAGAACAGGAGAAAGAACAAGAGAGCTCTGAGCAAAGGTCGGATATTTTAGGATGGTGGGAGGTTCTCTGTACCTGGCTGCCCTCCATAGCCACCTGGGTCTATATTCAATAAAACATCCTTAGGCCCAGTCAATTATTGTGCACAGTTTTTGTCTTTGTTATCTTATCCAATGAGCACATGCACGTTTGGACAGAGAGGCAGAGAGATCCCAATCAGTGTGTGGAGCTGGAGAGGGAGAAGCTTACTTGCCCCTGAGAAGAGACCCTGAGAACAGAGTCAATGCCAAGGCCCTGGAATCATGAGTTGATCTGATGGGCGCCTCTGAACTGATGGACACAACCCTGGACCCAACCATTGACTTCTTAATACCTCCTGATTCTAGACAGAACCGCTGATCTGTGATTGTTCAGAAATGAGGGGATAAGGATTTTGACTTAGCTGGTGTTGCTTGTGCTATCCGGCCTGCTTCGAGAGCTGGTATAGCTTTTCCTCTTGAAGTCAGTGATTGGGCTATGGACAAACTATTCTCCGATGCCTATTTGCCTAAACTGAATACCTCCATGCCTAGATTTTCCAGGGGGAATGGCACTATGTCTTTAGATGCTCTGCTTTTGTGGAAGGTGTTGGAGTCCTCTGTGCTCTGATTCTGGACCACTTTCTCTGCTCCCAGATGAGGGTCCTTTTCAGCCCCGAGTTCTAAAATTTTGGATCAGCACTCTTTGCATTCTCTCACTCTAACTTCACCTAAAAGTGGCACCTCTTTTATTTCCTTAGAGATTCCCTAAACTCACTATCATGTTCCTTCATTCTGCCTTCTCTCTTAGAATATGCGTCCTTATTTTCTAGGCTTGTTCTTCCTTGTTCAAATTGGATCCTCCACTTCTACCATGTTCCCGAAATTTACATCCAGTCTCCTGCCAATCTTCTCTTCAGGAGTTCTTTAGGTGCTTTTATCTTTATCATTTTTATCTCTGTGGTTTGAGACTCTCTGATATCTCCTATGTTTTCTGATGTACAGCGAGTATCCAGGCCACTGCTTTCCAACCCGCATCGGGCGTGTTCTATGTAGAGGTTTCACTCTGACTGCCTAGTTGTAATCACTCCTTCTTCCATTACCTGGGAATCAATTGATTCTTCCATCTTTGCATTGGATCTAAGTCTCTGTCACATCTCTTTATTTGTTAAACTCATTCTGTTATCTAACGTGAGTGTAATTTATTTAGGAGGAAGTGATCCGTGAGTGACCCAGGGCTGGCTCTTAAGATTTGTTGAGTGCGTGCGTGTGTGTGTTTGTGAGTGTGTATGTGGCATGCATGGCACCTGCTGTTTGTGTTGTGTCTGACCTTGTCCTGGAGGACAGTCATTTGCAGTAGCTCTCCTTTCTGGCCGTTTGTTGTTTTTAGGGTCCAGGCTCAATATGCTGAGGGTTACCTTGGTGGGCTTGGTGTGCCTGTGAAAGGAGAAACTCCCCCAACTCAACTGAATGCAGGCCTGCAGAATGCTTTGTTCAGAAGAGAACATGAGGTCAAAACTTTCTTCTCATGCCCTATGGGAGAGACTGTTCACCTTGGACTAAGCATCTTGGACTGAGGAAGGAGGTCCTTCAAGTGATCCACTCTTGGGATTTCGTGTTGGCTGACTAGGCAGCCTCTGTCCTCACATATTGCGAGGCCAGTAGCTCTGTCTTGATGCTGCTGTTGCGAGAGCCCAAAATTTATTATGTCCACATTGTGTCATCTCCACGAACACTGCCTTTCACAGAATCACTCCCAGCACTCATCATCTTCCCACTGCGTCTCTTGGTATTGTCTCTCTCTGATCATTGTCTCCAGGCTGTCTGCTCCTGGTCGCTTGTTAGTGTCATATGCAGGAAAAAGATGGAGTTCTTTCAAGTCGATGTCTGCCAAGCCTGCTGATAGGAAAACTTCAGCCCTCAACACTTGTGTTGTGAAGTACTCGTGCCCTTCAGACCCTCTGCGTGTCACAGTCAACGGCACTGGGAAACAGGTTCCTTGTGCATTCCCAGTGTGCCCTTCTCTCCTGTGCTTTGGTCCTCTGCATGGGCTCCAGCCCTCTGATCCATGAACCAACCAAATCTCCCCTAAGCCATGTCTCCAACCTTCTCCCATCATCTCTGCAACTTCCGTTCTCTTTCACTGTGGAGTTTACCTCTTAGACCACTGCAATTGTTGTGGTCATTTCCTGATGCCTTCATGGATGAAGATGCATGAGGTTATTAGACACTACTGCCATCTCACTGTCTTCCATGTCACCACAATTCGTACTGAACCATAAGCAAGAAGGAATTCTTCCACTTGTCTTTTATGGCAGTTTTGCGGAGAGCATTGGGCTTTGTCACATCTATCATTCTCAGAAAGACAACAAACAGACGATTTTACTAACTCATGACAGTCAAGAAACCTACGAAAATGTAAGGGTATTGGGACGAACAGTATGACTCTAATGAGGAATTCAAAGGGTGGTGTTTGTTGGAAGGCCGTTTTGTGAGAACACGGATTCCTTGAAGAGGACAACTGATGACATTCCTTGAAGGAGATTTCCTGAAACTGATGGATTGTGAGTTTTCAAGGCATGTCAAATTGAATTGCTACCCACAAGAGACCGAATTCCATTCTCTCGTATTTTAATAATAATTGTGATGTGAAACACACACACACCACACAACATTAACACATGCACACACACATGACACACACACAAAGATAAGACATGAAAAGGAAGGGGAGGAAGCGAGGAATCCTACCAATGAAGCAACCCCCCAAAATACCATATAGGTGAAAGGCAAATAGAATCCAAGTGAGAAGCCAATCGAAATGAGAAAGTCAACTATTACCTATCAATAATACATTCATTAATCATGTCTAAAGTCTCCCGTCAAACAAACAGTTTGTAAGAGTGGTTGAAATTCCAAATAAAAAAATAATAATTAGAAAACATCCATAAGAAAACAGCAAATATTAAACAAGCTCGTCCTTCTGTTGCTCATAGGAGATTTCCTTCGAGTATAAAGATACTCATAGCTTGCAAGTGAAGAAATGGGAAGACGTAAATTATGTTTTTCCCAAGGAGAGGATAGCCAAAGTGTTTGTGGCTAAGTCAGTGAGAGTGATTTTTATGCCTTGGAGAGACAAAAGCTAATCAGAAGGTGTTTTGTCTTGATGGAGCATCAAAAGAACAGAAACCTGAAGAATTGCCAACATACACACCACGAACAAGGGTGTATCTAAACGTTGGAAGCCTATAAACACACTGGAACGGAGATGGTGACTTTTATCCAATACTGTTGGCAACTATGATATCCACGTTAAGCACAGGTCAGATCATCTGCATGGGAAGGTGCTAATGAATAACAGACGTCCACATGGGCATTCGAGACCATCTGAACTTTGGGGATCCATGAGTAAGATTGCGTCTCTGAGGACAATAAGATATGCTCTTCCAAGCGACAGACCTAACTTTGTCTATCGCAGGTCATGAGCTCGAGTCCAAATCCAGTCGTAATACATGTAAGAGAGGTCAAAACCTATCCTGTGCAATTATGATCACGAAGTTATGAAACAAAATATATCACTTTCAAATTGTAAATACAGCCAGACACTAAAAGTGGAAAACACAACACACTCACGAACTACAATGAATGCAAGAAAGAAAATCCAAAGGAAAAGCAGAAAGAGCCATGAACGAAGGAATTCTAAGAAACTTAGAGGAGGATGCCGAAACATTTTATGGGGTAACCATATGGGGTTAAATGCATGCATTTCCAAAATTTAAAAACACTAGAAAAGAAAGCCAACTAAAAGGACAACTTAAGGAATAAGATGAAGAAAAACCGAACTCCAAAGTTAACAGAGAAATTGAAATCAGACATGTGATTATCAAAATAAAGGAAATACAAAAACCAATAGGAAAAAAATCAGGAGATCTCACACTTGAGTTTTTACAACATGAACAATCCGCAGAAGCCATTACTGGGATAAAACAGGGAGACAAGCACACAGATGCAAGTATGAAACCACATGACAACTGGTAGCAAGGAACAAAGAATAACCAAAAAGGCATATCCACACATTTATGCTAGCAAATCCAAGAACTGAGAGAAAAGGATAAATTCCCAGACACATAGAATCTTCCAAGATTAGATCAGGAAACCTACAAAATCTCAGCTCTCTAGTAGTGATGGAAGCATTTGAAGCAGTAATCCAACCCCTGCCAACACACAGAAGGCCAGGTCAAGTCATTTGCTTGGGCCACGCTTCTAGGTATTTAGTGAAGGCATTGTCATGTCCTCTCATCAAATCCAGAGATGGAAGCGGCGGGTAAACTCTAATTCACAAGGATAAAGACCCAATTCAAAGAAGGACATTTTAGGAAACCCACCCATGTCATTTCAATAAGGAAAGATAATAAACAATATAATTCTTTTCTTTTCTCCCTGTGACTTCCTTTGATTTTGAGTGGGTCGCATTGTTTTCCTGTGAATTGATGTTGTCGTTGTTGCTGTTCTGTTGAGAAAGCCTGCCTATCATCCATCATTCGTTTTTGACAGAGTATTCACGGATGCTTTAGTTGCATGGACGTACTGGTGCTCCTCCGAATATATGCAACAACTCCTGACCAACCATTAAGCAGTTCTCTTTTCGGTAACCCTCAGCAGGATTCTCAGAGTCCTGAGTCACTCTTGGTGGGTCTCCTTCTCTGATTTCTGCCCCTTCATTATTCCCTTCCTTTACTAGGGCCAAGCTATTCCTCCCGAGGCACATATTGTGGGAAGCCATATGATATTTCCCTTTGTCTGCTTGCTTTTCCATTTCCCAACACCAGGGCATGGGAAATTCATAAAGGCAAGGTCCAGGGATTCATTCACTTCGAAGGCAGAGGAATACTGTGGTGCCGAAATGGACCCAAACTTCCTGATCCACTAGTCCTTGCAAGGGCATTGCGGCTCACTCCAATGGTCTGCTGGAATGGGCCTTGTATGCCGTCGGTATACGCCGTCCCTTTCCTTCTGACTAAATAACTTGTTCCACATGTCTATATCCGTTACCACAACAAGTACAGTAAACTACTAATGACAACGGGTTTGGTCTAGGCCTCTTTATTGAGAGTTAGCTCTGATGCAGAAGGTCACTCTCCTCGAAGACTTTACAAAGGTATTTAAGGGAAAGGCAGTTAGACAGAGGCCTCATCCCTTAACCTCAGGTTTCAGAACACAAGGAGACTAGGCCACAGACGGCACCATATATCGATGTCCTCACCTTTTACCTCGGACAGGGAATTTCCGTACCTTCGACATCACTGACCCATAGGCAAAAGGCTCTGACAAAGTATACGGACTCACCCACAGGACTACAAACACAACAGAGAACTGCTCATACCCGTCAGGCCTCACCTTTCTTGAGATATCTAGAAATTGTAATGGAAAAGGACACCTGCCGTCTCCGGGGATATGTTGGCATAAAGGAAGGTATACTGAATGTCATTTCCATCCTCTATGTCTCCAGAAAGGGGAAGTTGGTCATTAACCCACAAGACATTCTGAGTTCTTGATAAGGTTCAGAGGGCTCTTGTTCTGTCCCTCCCGGTGCTTCCTACTTAAAGCCATAGGACACCAAGTTCATGGGAGAGGGACAGCAGCTTAGTGAGCCAGCATCTGTGATGTCACAAAGCTTTGAGGTCATAGCAACCACTCCTCATCAACCCAGGCCTGATCACTACACTTGACTGGAGTAGTCATGGGTGGGCCAAGAGAACCCCAAACCATTCCAATCCGCTGGAGCCGCCTGGGTCTCTCACCAAGGTAGTTTGCGTAACGAGTCGGTGTCACCTTCTCCATGGCCCAATTCATAGTGTTTGGTCGTGAGTGTCAGCACCAGCCCTTTAGACCTCGGAGAAAGGCAAGGATCCCTCATTCCATCTTAGCCACGACAGGCCAAGAAACTAACAGATCGCAAGCAAAGCCTCAGGGGAGGAAAATCGAGCCCTGCATAAAGGTGACCCTCCCACCAAATCACAGATTATCTCAACAGGAAAAGGGCCTCCCAAGGGAAGCTCCAAGTGAGCCCCTGCAACCGTGCCAAAGACATGTCTGGAGTCTTCCACAGCAAGCACTTAAGTACCTTGAGGGTCTCCAGAAATGGTGCCAACAAGACCTCCCAATCTTCCAAAAAGAACATGCATCCAAGGCACACTCTACACCTTAGAACCTTAGGTCCAGGACGGACTCATGTTCTTGGAGTCCACAGGAGCCAACGGAGAGCATGTTGGAAGAGACCCATAGCCCAAGTGAAGCCATCTGAATGACTTCTGTGCCCGTTTTAGGAAGACAAATTGTATGTGCAAAAGGACGCATTGAAGAGGATTCGAATGTGGAAGAAATTTGAGCACTCCCTCAGGGTGGAGCAGCAACCCTCTGTGGAACTGCATGGAGTTGTGGCCACACAAGTCTGCCTTCACCCTCTCATGACCATCCCCCAAATGGTTACATGTGATAAGCAAACAGTGCCTCTTGAGGAAGATGGGCATGTTCCAATGGAGCCCCGAGAGGATGCACAATGTGTTAACAAGGGGTCAGTACAGCACGACAGACAGCAGATGCTGCCGTTTGGTGAGGAGGTCCAGGAAGGCAAAGAACAGGAGAATGAACAAGGGAGCTCCGAGCAAAGGTCGGGCATTTTAGGATGGTGGGAGGATCTCTGTACCTGGATGCCCTCCATAGGCACCTAGGTCTAATTCAGTAAAACATCCTTTGGCCCCAGTCAATTATTGTGCACTGTTTTGTCTCTGTTATCTTATCCAACATGCACATGCACGTTTGGAAGGAGAGGCAGAAGATCCCAAACAGGTGCTGGAGCTGGAGAGGAAGAAGCTTACTTGCCCCTGACTAGAGAACCTGAGAAAAGAGTCATTTCCAAGGCCCTGGAATCATGAGTTAATCTGAAGGCCACCTCTGAACTGATGGAGACAACCCGGGACCCAACCTTTGACTTCTGAATACCTCCTCGTTCTAGATAGATCCGCTGTTCTGTCATTGTTCAGAAATGCAGGGGATAAGGATTTTGGCTTGGGCTGGTGTTGCTTGAGCTATCCGGCCTGCTTCGAGAGCTGGTATAGCTTTTCCTCCTGAAGTCAGTGATTGGACTATGGACAAACAATTCTCAGATGCCTATTTGCCTAAAGAGAATACCTCCATGCCTAGATTTTCCAGGGGGAATGGCCCTTTGTCTTTAGATGCTCCGCTTCTGTGGAAGGTGTTGGAGTCCTCTGTGCCTCTTATTCTGGACCACTTTCTCTGCTCCCAGATGAGGGTCCTTTTCAGCCCTGAGTTCGCCAATCTAGGATCAGCTCTCTTAGCGTTCTCTCACTCTTACTTCGCCTTCAAGAGGCACCTCATTCATTTCCTTGGAGATTCCCTACGCTCACTATCATGTTCCATCATTCTGCCTTCGCTCTTAGATTTGCCTCCTTATTTTCTGGCTTGTTCTTCTGGTCCCGATTTGGATCCTCCACTTCTACCATGTTCCCGAAATTTGCATCCAGTCTCCTGCCAATCTTCTCTTCAGGAATACTTTAAGTGATTTTATCTTTATCAGTTTTATCTCTGTGGTTCGAGACTCTATAATATCTCCTCTGTTTTCTGATGTACAGCGAGTATCCAGGCCGCTGCTTTTAATCCCGCATTGGGCGTGCTCTATGTAGAGGTTTCACTCTGACTGCCTAGTCGTAATCACTCCTTCTTCCTTTACCTGGGAATCAATTGATTCTTCCATCTTTGCATTGGATCTAAGTCTCTGTCACCTCTCTGTATTCGTTAAAATCATTCTGTTTTCTAACCTGAGGTTAATTTATTTAGGTGGAAGTGATCCACGAGTGACCCAGGGCTGGCCCTTAAGGTTTGTTGAATGCGTGCGTGTGTGTGTGTTTGTGATGTGTATGTGGCATGCATGCCACCTGCTATTTGTGTTGTGACTGACTCTGTCCTGGAGGCCAGTCATTTGCAGTAGCTCTTCTTTCCGGCCGTTTGTTGTTTTTAGGGTCCTGGCAGAATATGCTGAGGTTTACCTTGGTGGCCTCTTGTGTGCCTGTGAAAGCAGAAGCTATACCAATTCAACAGAACGCAGGAATGCTGAATGCTGTGTTCAGAAGTAAACATGTGGTCAAAGCTTTCTTCTCGTCCCCTATGGACTAAGCATCTTGGACTGAGGAAGGCAGTCCTCCAAGTGTTCCACTGTTGGGATTTCGTGTTGGTTGGCTAGGCAGCCTCTGTCCTCACATACCTTTCTTGGCCAGTAGCTCTGTCTTGATTCTGCTTTTGCGAGAGCCCAAAATTTATTATGTCCACATTGAGTCATCTCAACGAACACTGCCTTTCACGGAATCTCTCCCACGACTCATCATCTTCCCACCGCGTCTCTTTGTATTGTCTCTCTCTGATCATTGTCTCCAGGCTGTCTGCTCCTGGGCGCTTGTTGGTGTCATATGCAGGAAAAATATGGTGTTCTTTCAAGTTGATGTCTGCCAAGCCTGCTGATAGGAAAACTTCAGCCCTCAACACTTGTGTTGTCAAGTACTCGTGCCCTTCAGACCCTCTGTGTGTCACTGTCAATGGCACTGGGAAACAGGTTCCTTGTGCGTTCTCAGTGTGCCCTGCTCTCCTGTGATTTGGTCCTCTGCATGGGCTCCAGCCCTCTGATCCATGAACCAACCAAATCTCCCCTGAGCCATGTCTCCAACCTTCTCCCATCATCTCAGCAACTTCTGTTCTCTATCACTGTGGAGTTTACCTTGTAGGCTTCAGGTCAATTTACACCTCACTGCAGTTGTTGTGTTGATCTTCCTGTTGCCTTCATGGCTGAAGAAGCATGAGGTTATTAGACTCTACTGCCATCTCACTGTCTTCCATGTCACCACAATTCGTACTGAGACATAAGCAAGAAGGAATTCTTCCACTTGTCTCTTATGGCAGTCTTGCGGAGAGCATTGGGCTTTGTTACATCTATCATTCTCAGAAAGATAACAGACGATTTCACTAACTCATGACAGTCAAGAAACCTACAAAAAAGAAAGGGTATTGGGACAAACAGTATGACTCTAATAAGGAATTCAAATGGTGGTGTTTGTTGGAAGGCCGTTGTGTGAGAACACGGGTTTCTTGAAGAGGACAAGAGATGACATACCTTGCAGGAGATTTCTTGAAACCAATGGAATGTGATTTTTCAAGGCATGTTAAATTGAAGTGCTACCCACAAGAGACTGAATTCCATTCTCTCGTATTTTAAAAATAATTGTGATGTGCAACACACACACACAACACAACATTAACACATGCACATGCACACACACATGAACACACACAAAGATAAGACATGCAAAAGATGGGGAGAAAGCGAGGAATCGTACCAATGAAGCCACCCCAAGAAAATACCATATAGGTGAAAGGCAAATAGAATCTAAGTGAGAATCCAATCGAAATGAGAAACTGAAATATTACCTATTAATAATACATTCAGTACTCAGGACTAAAGTCTCCCGTCCATACAAACAGTTGGTAGAAGTGGTTGAAATTCCAAAACAAAACAAAACAAAAAAAAGTTAGAAAACATTCATAA
The DNA here is from genome assembly GCF_964662115.1 of Mustela nivalis. Taxonomy (NCBI): domain Eukaryota; kingdom Metazoa; phylum Chordata; class Mammalia; order Carnivora; family Mustelidae; genus Mustela; species Mustela nivalis. The sequence continues at coordinate 6,245,950 of NC_139041.1, read as the reverse complement.
AAAAAAGCAAATATTAAAAAACTAATCCTTCTGATGCCCATTGGAAATTTCCTTCGACTCTAAAGATACTCATAGCTTGCAAGTGAAGAAATCGGGAAGACATAGGTTATGTATTTCCAAGGAGAAGAGAGCCAAAGTGTTTGTGCCTAAGTCAGCGAGAGTGATTTTATGCATTCGAGTTACAAAAGCTAAGCGGAAGGTGGTTTGTCTTGATGGAGCAACAAAACAACAGAAACCTGGAAGAATTGCCAACATATACACCTCGAACAACAGTGTATCTAAACGTTGGAAGCCTATAAACACACAAGAACGGAGATGGCGACTTTTATCCAATACTGTTGGCAACTATGATATCCATATTAAGCACAAAACAGATCATCTGGATGGGAAGGTGCTAAGGAATAACAGATGTCCACATCGGCTCTCGAGACCACCTGAACTTTGGGGATCCATGAGAAAGATTGCGTCTCTGAGGACAATATGATATGTTCGTCCCAGCATCAGACCTAACTTTGTCTATCAGGTCATGAGCTCGAGGCCAAATGCAGTCATAATTCATGGAAGATAAGTCAAAACCTATACAGTGCACTTATGATCACGAAGGTATGAAACTAGGAAGATATCACTTTCAAATTGGAAATACAGCCAGACACTAAAAGTTGGAAAACACAACACACTCATGAACTAGCAATGAATGTAAGAAAGAAAATCCAAAGGAAATGCAGAAAGAGCCATGAACGAAGGAATTCTAAGAAACTTAGAGGATGATGCCAAAACATTTTATGGGGAAACCATATAGGGATAAATGCATGTATTTCCAAAATTTAAAAACACCGAGAAATAAAGGCACCTAAAAGGATGACTGAAGGAACAAGATGAAGAAAAACCGAACTCCAAAGTTAACAGAGAAATTGAAATCAGACATGTGATTATCAAAATGAAGGGAATACAAACAAACTAATAGGAAAAACATCAGGAGATCTCACACTTGAGTTTTGACAACACGAACATCCCGCAGAAGCCATTACTGGGATAAAACAGGGAGACAAGCACACAGCTGCAAGTATGAAACCACATGACAACTGGTAGCAATGAAAAAAGAATAACCAAAGAGGCACATCCACACATTTATGCTAGCAAATCCAAGAACTGAGAGAAAAGGATAAATTTCCAGACACATAGAATCTTCCAAAATTAAATCAGGAAACCTATAAAAGTTCAGCTCTCTAGTAGTGACGGAAGCATTTGAAGCAGTAATTCAACCCCTGCCAACACACAGAAGGCCGGGTCAAGGCATTTGCTTGGGCCACTCTTCTAGGTTTTTATTGAAGGTATTGTCATGTCCTCTCATCAAATCCAGAGTTGGAAGAGGCGGGTTCTAATTTATAAGGATACTCTAATTCACAAGGATAAAGACCCAATTCAAAGAAGGACATATTAGGTAACCCACCCATGTCATTTCAATAAGGAAAGATAATAAACAATATAATTCTTTTCTTTTCTCCCTGTAACTTCTTTTGTTTTGAGAAGGCCACATTGTTTTCCTGTGAATTGTTGCTGTTATTGTTGCTGTTCTGTTGAGAAAGCCTGTCTATCATCCATCATCCGTTTTTGACAGAGTATTCACGGATGCTTTAGTTGCATGGACGTTCTAGTGCTCCTCCTAATACATGCCACAACTCCTGACCACCCATTAAGCAGGTTCTCTTTTCGGTAACCCTCAGCTGGATTCTCAGAGTCCTGAGTCACTCCTGGTGGGTCTCCTTCTCGGACGTCTTGCCCTTCAGTATTGCCTTTCTTTACTAAGTGTCAAGGTATTCCTTCGAGGCACATATTGTTGGAAGCCAGATGACATTTTCCTTTGTCTGCTTGCCTTTTCCATTTCCCATCAGCACGTCATGGGACATTCATGTCAAGGCAAGGTCCAGGGGTTTATTCACTTCAATGGCAGGGGAATACTCTGATCTCGAAATGGACCCAAACTTCTTTGATCTCCTGGTTGATTCAAGATTTCTATTTTTTAAAAAATTTTTAAAGTAATTAATTCATTATTTTATCAATATATATCTTATTTTTATCCCCAGTGTTGCAGGTGTGTGAATCGCCAGGTTTACACAATTCACAGGACTAATCATAGCATATACCCTCTCCGCAGTCCATATCCTCACCACCCTCTCCTCTCCCCCCTCACCCAGCTACCCTCAGTCTAGTTTTTGAGATTGAGTCCTTTATTTTTTGTCTCCCTACCAATCCCATGTTCTTTCATTTGTTCTTTTCGTACTCCCCAAACTCCCCACATTGCATCTCCTCTTCCTCATATCAAGATCATATGATAGTTATCTTTTTCCGATTGGATTATTTCGTTAAGCATAATACCCTCTAGTTTCATTCACGTCATTGCAAATGGCAATATTTCTTTTCTTTTGATGGTTGCAGAGTATTACATTGTTTTTTGTGTGTTGAGTTTTCCAAGCTCTTTATACATATTGGATACTAGCCCTTTATTGGATATGTCATTTGCAATATCTTCTCCCAGTCTGTCAGTTGTCTTTTGGTCTTGCTCACTGTCTCCTTTTGATCTTGATAAAATCACAATAGTTCTTTTGTTTCCTTGCTTCTTTTGACTTTATTGATGTTCTGAGAAAGATGTTGCTGCAGTTGAGGTCAAAGAGGATGCTGCCTCTGTTCTCCTCAAGGATTTTGATGAAATCCTTTCTCACATTGAGGTCTTTCATCCATTGGGAGTCTATTTTTTTGTGTGGTGATTCAAGCATTCTTAACCAAGGAGCTTTTTAGCTTCCAAGTGTTTGAGTTCCTTAGGAACTTTTTCATGTGATTGATCTCCAGTTTCTAAGCATTGTGATCTGAGAATATGCAGGGAATATTCCCATTCTTTTGGTATAGGTTGAGTCCTGATTTGAGAGCCAGTATGTGGTCTATTCTTGTGAATGTTCTATGTGCACTTGAGAAAATGAGTATTCTGTGGTTTTAGGGTGGAATATTCTGTATATATCTATGAGGTCTATGTGGTCCAATGTGTCATTAAATGCTTTCTTTATGGATTTTCTGCTTGGATGATGTTAGGTAGGTTACGATCTCCTACTATAATGTATTCATGTCAATATGACTCTTTATCTTGACTAACAGTTTCTTATGTAATTGGCTGCTCCTATATAGGGGGCATAGATATTTACAATTGTTAGATCGTCTTGGTGGATAGTGATTGAGATCCATGTGCACTTGAGAGAATGAGTGTTCTGTTGTTTTAGGGAGGATTGTTCTGTATATATTTATGAGGTCCATCTGGTCCAATGTGTCAGTAAATGCTATTGTTTCTTTATGGATTTTCTTCTTGGATGATCTGTCTATTTATAAAAGAGGTGTGTTAAGATCTCCTACTATTAATGCATTGATATTAATATGACTTTTTATCTTGATTAACAGTTTCTTATGTAATTGGCTGCACCCATATTGGGGGCAGAGCTATTTACAGTTGTTAGATCATCTTGGTGGATAGTCCCTTTAAGAATTATGTAATGTCCTTCTGTATCTCTGACTATAGTCGTTAGTTTAAAATCTAATTTATGGGATATGAGAATTGCTATGCCAGCGTTCTATTGAGTACATTTACATGAAAGATGTTTCTCCATCTTTTCACTTTCAGTCTGGGTGTATCTTTAGGTTCAAAAGTCTCTCGTAGACAACGTATGGATGGATCCTGTCATTTTATCCAACCTGCAACCCTGTGCCATTTTGGGGGGGCACATTTAGGCCTTTCACATTGAGAGTGATTATTGATAGATATATTTTTAATTGACATTGTGTGACCTTTGAAGTCTATCTTTCTGTAAATTGTCTCTATATTTCTGTTCAATGCTATTCTTAGGATTTTTTTCTCTTTTATAGAACCCCCATTAATATTCATTCAGTGTTGGCTTGGTAGTTGCATTGTCTTTTAAGCCTTGCCAGTCTTGGAAACTCTTTATCTCTCCATCCATTTTGAATCTCAGTCTTGCTGGATAAAGTATTTCTGGCTGCATGTTCTTCTCATTTAGTGCCCTGAATATATCTTTCCAGGCCTATCTTGCTTGAGACGTCTCTGTGGAGAGGTCTGACGTGATTCTGATGGGCTTTCCTCTGTAAGTATGGAACCTCTATATACTAGTGGCTTTCAAAAGATTATACCTTCAATTATGATTCCTCATTTTGACTATCAGTTTTCTTGATGGTTTGTTTTTGTTATCTATAATCTTGGGAGGAGACCTTTAGGCCTCTAGTACATGATTGCTGGTTCAATATGTGAGATTGGGAAATTTTTCATGAAGAACTTGTTTCACTAGATATTTGAGACTTCTTTCTTTATCCTTCCCTTCAGAGATTTCGAAAATTCTGTCGTTGGAACGTTTCATGGCATCATTTATTTCCCTCATTCTTTTTCATGGTTTGTAAGCTGTTTGTTCACCATAGTAATAAAAGTCCTAGAAACAGCAGTCAGACAACAAAGAAAAATAAAAGGTATCCAAATTGGAAATGAAGAATTCAAACTCTTTCTCTTTGCAGATAACATGATTCTTTATATGGAAAACCCAAGAGAGTCCACCCCAAACCACTAGATCTCATAGAGCAATTCATCAACTTGGCAGGATACAAAGTCAATGTGAAGAAATCAGTGCTTTTCTTGTACAGTAACAATGAAAATACAGAAAAATAAATTAGAGTATCAATTCAATTTAGTATCGCACCAAGAACCATAAGGTACCTGGGAATAAACCTAACCAAAGAGGTAAAGGAATTGTACTCGAGGAACTACAGAACATTCATGAAAATAATTGAAGAAGACAAAAAAAGATGGCAGACCATTCCATGCTCTTGCATCAAAAGAATAAACAGTGTGAAATTCTCTATACTGCCTAGAGCAATGTATAATTTTAATGCCATTCCAATCAAAATTCCTCTGGTATTCTTCAAAGAGATGCAACAAATTTTGAATGGAATCCGAAGAGACCCTGAATTGCTAAGGAAATGTTGAAAAACAAAAATAAAATTGGTGGCATCACATTACTTGATTTCAAGCTTTACTACAAAGCTGTGGTCACTAAGAGAGAATGGTCCTGACATAAAAAATAGACACATAAACCAGTGGAATAGAATATAAAACCCAAATATGGACCCTCAACTCTATGGGCAAATAATCTTCGACAAAATATGAAAAAATATACAGTGGTAAAAATACAGTCTCTTCAATAAATGGTGATGGAACACTGGAAAGCTATATGTAGGAGAATGAAACTCCACCATTCTCTTACACCATACACAAAGATAAACTCAAAATGGATAAAAGTCCTCAACATGAGACCGGAATCCATCAGCATCCTAGAGGAGAATATAGGCAGTAATCTCTCTATATGAGCCACAGCAACTTCTTTCAAGATATGCATTGAGATATACAACTTACACCAGTTAGAATGGCCAAAATTAGCAAGACAGGATACAACATGTGTTGGAGGGTATGTGGAGAAAGGGGAAACCTCTTCCACTGTTGGTGGGAATGCAAGTTGGTGCAGCCTCTCTGGAGAACAGTGTGGAGTTTCCTCAAGAAATTAAAAATGGAACTTCCCTATGACTCTGCCATTGCACTCCTGAGTATTTACCCCAAAGATACAGATGTAGTGAAAAGAAGGGCCGTCTCTACCCCAATGTTTATAGCATTAATGGCGGGTCGCCAAACTGTGGAAAGAACCAAGGTGCCCTTCAACAGACAAATAGATAAGGAAAATGTGGTCCATATACACTATGGAGTATTAGGACTCCATCAGAGGGACGAATACCCAACTTTTTTATCAACATGGATTTGACTGGAAGAGATTATGCTGAGTGAAATAAGTCAAGCAGAGAGAGTCAATTATCATATGGTTTCACTTATTTGTGGAGCATAACTAAAAGCATGGAGGACATGGGTAGTTAGAGGGAAAGGGGTCAAAATCAAAAGCTTCTGCACAGACAAGAAACAAAGAGGCAACTCACGGAGTGGGAGAAGATATTTGGAATTGACAGTACAGACAAAAGTTTGATATCCACGATCTATGAAGAACTCCTCAACCTCAACTCGCACAAAACAGACAATCATATCAAAAAATGGGCAAATGACTTGAACAGACATTTCTCCAATGGAGACATACAGAGAGCTGTCAGACACATGAAAAAATGTTCATCATCACCAGTCATCAGGGAGATTCAAATGAAAAGCACATTGACATATCACCTTACACCAGTTGAATGACCAAAATTAGCAATATCAGAAACGTGTGTTGGAGGGGATGTGGAGAAAGGGGAACCCTCTTACACTGTTGATGGGAATGCAAATTGGTGCAGTCTCCTTGGAGAACTGTATTGAGATTTCTCAAGAAATAAAAAATGGAGCTTCCCTGTGACTCTGCAGTGAAAAAAAGGGTCATCCTTAACCCAAAGTTTATAGCAGCAATTCCCACGGTCGCCAAACTGTGGAAAGAAGCAAGATACCTTCAAGGGATGAATAGATAAGGAAGATATGGTTCATATACAGTATGGAGTATTATGCCTCCATCAGAAAGGATTAATACCCAACTTTTATAGCAACATGGACTGGACTGGAAGAGATTATTCTAGTGAAGTTACTCAAGCAGAGAGAGTCAAGTATCATATGGTTTTACTTATTTCTGGAGCATAACACATAACACGGAGGACTTGAGGAGTTAGATTGTAGAAGGGAGTTGAGGGAAATAAGGGGAACCATGAGAGACTATGGACTCTGAAAAACAATCTTTGGGGTTTGAAGTGGCAGGGGGTGTGAGGTTGGGGGAACCAGGTGTTGGATATTATAGAGGCCATGTATTACATGCAGCACTGGGTGTGGTGCAAAAATAATGAATACTGCTATGCTGAAAATTTAAAAAAAATAGAAAAAAGAATGGGCCTTTTGAATACAGAGAAGAAGAGGGATATCTAGATCCAATGCAAAATGGAAGAATCAACTGATGCCGAAGGCAAAGAAAAATTGAAAAATGAAAAAAGAAAAAAGAAAAAATGACCAGGCAATCGAAGTGGAACCTGTACATGTAACACGACCACAAAAAGATGGAAAGCAGCAGCCAGGATACTCACTGTACATCAGAAAAACACAGAAGGCATTAGGGAGTCTTCAACCACAGAGATAAAAGTGATAAAAATAAAATAATATAAATTAATAAAATAAAATAAAGAGTCTCTGATGAAAGGATTAGGAACAGACTGCAGGCAAATCTCAAGAACCTGAAAGAAGCAGAGAATCAAATTAGTGTCCTGGATGACAAACACTGGAAAATAAGGAAGCAAAGACAATGAAAAAGTGAAAATGATGGAACATGACAATGAGATTAGGGAAATCATCAGCTCCAAGGAATGGGAAAAGGTGTTTATTGTAGGAGACCTTGGAGCGAGAGAAGAAAGAGGGTCAAATATTTCTTTGAGAAATCAGAACTGAAATTGTCCCTCACCAGGGAGCAGAAACCGAGATCCATAATAAGAGTCAGAGAGGTGTCCCATAAACATCAACAGAAATAGCGCAACAGGAGACATAGTGTCATTCCCCCTGCCAAGCTAGCAATGGTGGGATACTCTTTACCCAATTATGCGTGGGGAAGTAGTGTGTAAATAGCCAAGTCAGCCAAGTCACTTACTTCAAAACAAGTTATAGCAGGTCTAGAAGCAGGTCATATAGAGCAAGCAACACCTGACCAAGCATTTTCTGAACAATACAGAGAAGTAGTTCTTGTCTAAAACTGTGAGGTATTAAAAAGAAAAAAGTTTGGGCCACTGTGTGTCCATCAGTTCAGAGGCGGGCTTTACTCATCTCATGATCCAAGGGTCATGGCCTCGATTCTGGTCTCAGAGTATGCTAAGAGACAAGTCTGATCCCCCCTCTCCAGTGCCACTACCTGACGGTAATCTCTCTGTTTCTCTGTCAAATACGTGCGTGTGCATCATTTGATAAAAAACAAATACAAAAACAAAAACATTTTACAAGGATTGACTGAGGCCAGAGGATGGTTTATTTAATTTAGAACTAGGTCCCCATGGAATGCAGCCAGATATTGAGTACTTCCCACCATGCTAAAATGCTAGTCCTTAGGTCTGAGCTCCCTTGTTCATTCTCCTATTATTTGTCTTCCTGGATCTCCCCTCCAACCTGTAGCATACGGTGTGACTGTAGCATACAGTGGGACTGTCTGTCCCAATGTAATAGCCTTTTGTTGTCACATTGTTCATCCTCTCAGGGCTCCATGAGAACATGCCCATCTTCCTTAAGAGTTAATGTTTGCTTATCATCTGAAGCCATTTGGGGATAGTAATGAGAGGTTTAATGCAGTCTTCTGCTGCCATTTCTCCATTCAGTTTCCCAGAGGTAGCTGCAAAACCTGGTGGGAATGCTCAAGATTCTTAACATTTGAATCCTCTTCAATACGTCCTTTTGGAGATACACGTTTTCATCTTGAAATGGGAATTATTGTCTTTCTGATGGCTTCACTTGTGCTATAGGTCTCTTCCAAGCTATGTGTATCTTTAGTGGAAAGAAATCTCCTATGGGCAACAGAAGGACAAGCCTGTTTAGTTTTTGCTGTTTTCTTGTGGATCTTTTTTGCCTTTTTTTTTTTTAACTTTTAAATATTCCTCTTTCCAAAAATCTGTTTATAGGGAAATGAGAATTTAGTCCTGAATACTTTAACTAATTATTGATAGGTAAGTAGTTAATGTTCTCATTTTCGTTTTTGTCCAACTTGGATTCACTGTTCTTTTCCCCTTTATGGTATTTTTTTGGAGTTTTATTCCTTTAGAGCAATTCCTCACTTCCACCCCATATTTTGTGTGTCCTATTGGTGTGTTTTGTGTGTGTGTGTGTGTGTGTGTGTGTGTGTGTGTATGTTGTCTGTGTTTCACATAACACTAATAACAAAATTTCAGAAGTAGGAAGTCGGTCTTTTAAGGATAGCAATTCAATTTGATATGCCTTGAAAGATCACATTCGATCACTATCAGCCACAGTTCCTGCAAAGAATTTCCCAAGTAGTCTTCTTCTATAAACACATATTCTCACTAATCTGCCTTCAAACAAACACCAAATTGTGGGTGCCTGGTTAGAGTCATGTTTTCTGTCCCCTTTTCACTTGATTTTTAACATGTTCCTTGACTACCATTAGAGAATAAAATTGTATATTTTTTGTCTTTCTGAGACTGATAGATGTAGTTTAATGCTCTCAACAACACTGCAGCATGGGCAAGTGGCAAGAATTCATTCTTGCTTATGGCTGGGTAAGAGTCTGCGGTGCTTTTGGAGGACAGTGAGATGGTAATAGTATCTGAGAACTCCAGGCTTGTCTTCATCCAGGAACACAACAGGAGTATTACAACATTAAATGCAATATGGCAGAAATGAACCTGAAGCATACAAAGCAAACTCCACAGCAAAAGAGAAAAGAATTCAAAGAAACTTTGGCAGAAGCCTGGAAACATGGTTTTGGGAGGCATGGGGAGTGCTTCAGAGGGCAGTGAGACAATGCAAAGGGCAAAGGCACAAGAGCGAGGAATACACTGGTAACTCACATAATCATGTTTCCCAATGCCAGTGGCTGCGACCAGCAGAGGGTCTGAATGTTACGAGTTCTTGCCAACAATGTGTCTTGAGTCCAGAGTTTTCAGATCAGCACTCTTGGAAGACATCGACTCGAGAGAACACTGTGCTGCTCCTGGAGATGACACCAACAAGCAAACAGATTCAGACAGCATGGAAACCATAATCAGAGACAATCCCAGGAGACACAGTAAGAAGATGGTTGGTTCTGGCAATGCATCCGTGAGAGCCAGTGTTCATGGAGATGACTCGATGGGGACAGAAGAAATTTTGGGCTCTTGCCCCAGTAACATAAAGACTGAGCTACTGGCCAAAGACAGGTCAGTGAGGTCATTAGCGGCCTAATCTGCAAACACAAAATCCCAACCATGGAACACTTAGGGAACTCCCTTCTGAAGTCCCAGTTGCTTAGACCCAGGAGAACAGACTCTACTGTGGGGGACTAGAAAAAAGCGCTACCTATATGCTCTCTCCTGACCACAGCATTCAACAGGAGTTTATTCCATTGAGTTGCCTGAACATCTTTATTCACAAGCACACCAGTGCACTCCAAGCTAAGCCTAATCATATTCAGCCCAGACCCCAAACACTCCAAATGGCAGGCAAGAAGAGCCTCTGCAGATAACTGGCTCCAAGGACCAGGGACAGCCACAACACACAGCATGGGGCATGCATGCCACACATATGGGAGACTCCCTCAGGGGTAGCCCCTGGTTATGCCATGATCTCATTATCCTAAAAAAATTACACCCAGGATAGAAAACAAAATAGGCTTTTCAACTAATGAAAAGACAGAGACCTAGATCCAATGCAAAGATAGAAAAATCATTTGATGTCGAGGAAAAAGAACAAGAAATGATCATGTGCAGGCAATTGAAGTTAAACTTCGACATGTAACACGCCCATTGGAAGATTGAAATCAGCAGCCAGGAGACTCATTGTACATCAGAAAAACACAGAAGACATCAAGGAGTCTCAAACCACAGAGCTAAACGTGATTAAAAAAATTAAAGAGTCGCTGGTGAAATGATTTGTAGCAGATTGGGTGCATAGTCCAGGAAGCTGGCAGAAGCAGAACATCCAAATAGTGACCTGGAAGAAAAAAACTAGAAAATATGGAAGCCAATCTGAAGAGACAAGAAAGGATGGTGGACATGACAATTAGCTTAAGGAGGTCATCTTACTCCAAGAAAGAGGTGCCTATTGAAGGAGAACAGGAGTGAGAGATAAAAAGAGGGCTCAACTTGTCTTTGAGAAATCTGTGATGAAAATGCCCCTCATCTGGTAGCAGAAACAGAGATCCAAATTCAGATGTACAGAGGATTCCCATCACCATCCACAGAAGAAGAGCACCACAAGACATAATGTTATCCCCCCTGCAAAAGATAGCAATGGAGGAATACTCTTTACCCAAATATGCGTGGGAGAATAGTTTGTCCATAGCCAAGGCACTGACTTCAAGAGGACAAGCTAGATCATCTCTTGAAGCAGGTCAGATAGCTCAAGCAACACCTGGACAAGCCAAAATCTGAATCGCCTGAATTTCTGAACAATGACAAAGCAGTGGTACTTGTCTAGAACTAGGAGGTATAAAGAAGCAAAGATTGGGTGTCGGGGTGTTTCCATCAGTTCAGAGGCAGGCTTAAGCTCAAGTTATGATCAAGGGCCATGGCATCGACTCTGGTCTCAGTTCCCATAACAGGGGCAAGTCAGCTTTCCCTCTCCAGCTCCACCCTCTCATTGTGATCTCTCTGTCTCTCTGTCAAATACGTGCATGTGCATCATTTGACAAAAAAAAAAAAAAAAAAAAAAAAAAAAAAAAAAAAACGAAAACAAAAACAAAACAAAATCCAGTGTTCAAGGATTGACTTGGGCCAGAGGACATTTTATTTAATTTGGACCCATTTCCTATGGAATGCAGCCAGGTACAGAGCAACTCCTCCCATACTAAAATGCCAGACTTTTGCTCGGAGCTTCCTTGTTCATTCTCCTGCTCTTTGTCTTCCTGGATCTCCTCACCAACCTGTGGCATCCATTGTATGTCCCCGGTAGTTGCCCCTTGTTGTCACATTATTCATCTTCTCTTGGCTCCATGAGAACATGCCCATTATAGGCAAGAAGCTCTATTTGCTTATCACATGAAACCACTTGGGGGATGGTCATGAAAGTTTTAGGGCAGGCTTGTGTTGCCACATCTCCATTCAGTTCCCCAGAGTGTAGCTGCACCAGCCTGTGGGAATGCTCAAGGTTCTTCAACATTCAATTCCTCTCAAATGCGGCCTTTTGGATATAAAGGTAGTCATAATGATACGGGCATGAACGTCTTTAAGATAGCTTCACATGGGCTATGGGTCTCTCCCAATATGCCTCGTGCTTGCTCCTGTGGACATAAAGTACATGAGTCCTTCCTGGACCTAAGGGTCTAGGGTATAGAGTATGCCTTTGGTGCTTGGTCAGTTTTGAAGACTGGGAGGCTGTTTTGGCACAATTTCCATAGAAACTGTAGGTACTCGTGTCCTCGCTGTTGAAGACTCCAGACATGTCTTTGGTATGGTTGTGGGTGTTCTCTTTAAGCTTTCCATGGGTGGCCCTTTTCCTGGTCAGAAGCGCCCTGATTGGGTGGGAGGACCATACCCATATACAGGGCGTGGAATTACTTCACTAAGGCTTTGTTTGAGACCTGATTGCTTCTTGACCTTTGGCGGCTAAGGTAGAATGGTGGATTCTTGTCTTTATCCGGTGTCCATAGGGCTGGTGCTGACAGTCACCCCCCAAAAACTACCTTTTCGGACATGGAGAAGGTGACACCAACTCGCTTCACAAACAGACTTGGTGAGAGACCCAGGTGCCTTCAGCGGTTTGGGAGGCTTGGGATCCCCTTGGCCCTTCCATGACTAATCCAGCCAAGTATACTGCTCAGGCATGGATTAATAAGTGCTTGCTATGACCTTTGTGACATCACAGAAAGTGGCTTCACTGGAGCACAGTCCCTCTCTGATGACCGTTGAGTCCTATGGCTTTAGGTAGGAAGTCCTGGGAAAGATAAAGAGAGCCCTCTGAGCCTGATCAAGAACTCAGATAGTCTTGAGTTTTAATGTCCCACTTCCCCTCTCTAGACAAAGAGAAAAGGAAATAACATTCAGTATACTATTCTTTAGGGCCAGAATTTCTCAAGAGATGGTTAGATTTAATTATTTCCACTGCAATTTCTTGAGATCTCAATAAACAGTGAGGCATTTTGTGTATCAACGCTCTCCATGGGGTTTGTCATCCTGTGGGTGAGAGTCCTTTCACAGCATCTTTTCCCTATGGGTCCGTGATAACTAAGGGATGGAAAGTCCATTTCCAAGGAAAAGTGTTAGGGCATAGATGTATTTTGCTTTCTGTTTCCTCATCTCCTAGTGTTCTCAAACACTAGTCATAAGGGATTAGGGCTATATCTACATATCTTTACCTTAAACACATTTGCAAAGGCTTCAAGAAGAGTGATATGCTGCATCAGAGTTAACTCTTATTTTAGAGCCCTGGAGAGCACTTTTTGTCATCGTTAGTTATCTCTACTTGCTGTGGTAAAGGGAATAGCCATGTTGACAAAGTCCCTTTAATCATCGGAAAAGGAACGGCCTATATTGATGGCCTGCAATCCCCACTCCAGCAGAGCTGTGGATTTAACCACAATGTCCTTGCAAAGATTCTTGGATAAAGAAAGTGTGGTCCCTATTGTCAACAGATTATTTTTCAGCCATCAGGGAGGATGAAAACCTGGTACTTGCCTTTACATGAATGACACAGAACTGGGTCATGTGAAATGAAAAAGGGAAGCAAAAAAAAAAAAAAAAAGACAATATCATATCATATGGCTTCCCTCGTATGTCCCCAGGAGGAATACCATGGCCCTTAGTAAAGAAAGAAAAACTGATGGGGAAGAAGTCAGAGAAGTCACCAAGGGTGACTCAGGTTCTGAGAACCAAGCTATGGGTTACAGAAAAGATAGTCATTTAGGGAATGAGAAAACTGGTTAATGGTTGTTGAGGAGTATGGCATATATTAAAAGGAGCACTAGGTCATATATGGAACTGAAACATCCGTTAATACTCAGTCAAAAACGAATGACAGTAGATAGGCTGGTTTCAACAGAACAAAAAATATTAAAAGAAAAACAATCTGGCCTTTGCAAAACTAGATGAGGAGAGACAGAGAAAAGGAAAGAATTATAATTTTATTATATTTACTTATTGAAATGGCATGTAATTTATTTCCTATAGGGTCTTTAACTGAATTGGGTCTTTATACTTGTAAACTAGAGTCTCCCTGCCTCCATTTCTGGAATCAATAGAAGAAACAACCTTCCCTTCATTAAATGTCTAGAAGAGTTGCTCTGGAAAATGATTTGGACCTGGCCTTCTGTGTGGGGCAGAGGTTTGATTACTGCTTCAAATGCTTTAGTTACTAGTAGAGAGCTCAGATTTTGTAGATTTACTGACCTAAACTTGGGAGTTGATATGTGTCATGGAATAAATTCTTTTCTCTCAGTTCCTGGATTTGCTGGCATAATTGTGTAGAGGGGTATTTCAGTTTTTTTTTTTTCTATCAGCTGTCATGTGAATTTATACTTTCAGCTGTGTTCTTATATCCCTGTTTTATTCAGGTAATGGCTTCCCTAGTTTATTAAAGTTTTCAAAAGTGACGTTTGAGTTCTTTTGATTTTTTCCTTTTGGTTTGTTTGTGTTTCCTTTATTTCTATAGTCAAATGTAGTATTTCATTTTTTCTGTTAACTTTGGAGGTTGGTTCTTCTCCTTATTATTATTCCTTATGGCATCCAGTTAGGTCGCTATTTTCCTGTGTTTTTAATTTTTGGAAATACACGCATTTAACCTATATTGTTTCCCCATAAAATGTTTTCACATCATCCCGAAAACATTTTATGGGGAAACAATATACGTTAAGTTTCTTGGCTTTCCTTATTTCATGGCACTGTCTGATCTTCCTTTGGATGTTCTTTCTTTGATTCATTGCTAGTTTAGTAGTGTATTGTGTTTTCCACCTACTAATGTCTGGGTTTGTTTCATATTCATAAGTGATTTCTTTCCGTTTTCATACCTTCATGGTCATAAGTATACCAGATACTTATTCTTCCATTCTTTCACTTTATATACATCCATTAATTACGACTTGATTTGGACTCCAGCACACTATCTGCGATACACAAAGTTAGATCTGCCGTTTGGAAGAACTTCTCTTATGGTCCTCAGAGACAAAATTTTATGCATGTGGTCAGGTGGTCTAGAGACTCCATGATGATGTCTGTTACTCCTTACCACCTTTGCGTCTGGATGATCTGTACTGTGTTGAAATAAAATATCGTAGTTCCCAACAATATTAGATTGAGGACCCCGTCTCCCTTCCTTTCTGTTAATATGGTTCCAACATTTAGATACATCCATGTTGGTGGTGTATATATTGGCAAGTCTCTCAAGTTTCTGATGTCTTGATGCTCCATCAAGACAAAACACCTTCCGGTAATCTTTTGTCTCTCAATGTCATAAAATCTCTCTATCTGCCATAGGCACAATCTCTTTGGCTTCCTTCTCTTTGTCATTTGCATAACATATATCTTCCCAATTCCTTCACTTTCAAGATATGTGTATCTTCATATTCTTTGGAAATCTTCTATGGGTAACAGAAGGTCGAGCTCGTTTACTTTTTGTTGTTTTCTTGTGGACATTTTGGCCTTTTTTTTTTCTTTATTTCTTCTTTCTTTTTTTTTTTTTTAATTTTCATCCAGTTCAACAATCTGTTTGTAGTGATGGGAGAATTTAGTCCTGAATAGTTGAACTAATTATTGATAGGTAAGGAGTTAGCATTCTCATTTTGGTTGATTTCTGACTTGGATTCTCTGTGCCTTTGCCCTGTATATCATTTTATTTGGTGTTTGCTTCCTTTATTGTGATTCCTCTCTTTGTCCCCATCTTTTGTGCATCTTATCTGTGTGTGAGTGTGTGTGTGTGTGTATTTGTCTGTGTGTGTTTCACATAACATTGATAATTAATTTTCAAGAGGTAGTAAGTTGGTCTTCTTTGGATAACAATCCAATTTGACATGCTTTGAATATTTAGAATCCATCACTTTCAACCACATTTCCTACAAAGTATTTCCTAGGTAGTCCTCTTATATAAACACATATTCTAAGAAACCTACCTTCAAACAAACACCATATTTTGTGTGCCTGTTTAGAGTTGTCTTGTTTGTACATTTTTCCGATGCTTTTTCACATATTTCTTGACTAATATTAGAGAGTAAAATCGTATGTTATTTGTCATTCTGAGACTGGTAGGTGTGACATAGCCCAATGCTCTCCATAACACTGCCACATGGGGCAAGTGGCAAGAATTCATTCTTTCTAATTACTCAGTAAGATTCCGAGGTACCTTTGGAGGACAGTGAAATGGTAGTAGTGTCTTAGAACTCAACGCTTACTTCAGTCATGAACACAAGTGGAGGATTACCACATCATCTACAACTTGGTGGAAACTGAATTGAAGCCTACAAACTAAACTCCATTGCAAAAGAGAAAATAAGTTGCAGAAATTATGGGAGACGATTGGAGACATGGCTTAAGAATACATGGGCAGCTGGTGCTTCAGAGGGCAGTGAGCCTATGCAAAGGACAAAGGCACAGGAGAGTGGAGCATACTGGGAACACACAAGGAGCATATTTCCGAATGTCATTGGTTGTGACCAGCAGAGGGTCTGCATTGCATGCATCTTGCCAACAAAGGGTGTTGAATTTTGGAGATTTCATATCAGCAGGCTTGTCAGACATCGACTCAAGAGAACACTGGGTTTCTCCTGGAGAGGACACCAACAAGGAACCATAGGCAGACAGACTGGAAATCATAATCAGAGACAATACCAGGAGAAACAGTGGGAAAATGGACGATGAGGATATTAGCTGCGTAACCTATAAACACGAAATTCCAAGCACCGGACACTTTGGGATGCTTTCCTCAGTCCAAGTTGCTTAGTCCCAGGAAAGCAGACTCTCCTGTAGTGGACTGGAAGAAAGTTCTTCCTTCAACCTCTCTTATGGCTATTACACTCTGTAAGCCTTCATTCTGTTGAGTTGGTTGAATGTCTCCTTTCACGGGCACACCAGAGCCCAGCAAGCTAAACCTCAGCATATTCAGCCCAGACCCCAAACACATCAAATGGCAGGAAACTAGAGCCCCTGCAGATAACTGGCCTCTAATACAGGGGGAAAGCAACAACACAACATCAAGGGCATGCATGCCACACACACACACATACCTTAGACTCTCTCAATGGCCAGCCCTTGGGCACTCCACCACCCCTTCTTCCTAAATAAATTACTCTCAGTCTAGAAAACAGAATTGGATTTTGAGTACAGAGAAGAAGACAGAGATTTAGATTCTATTCAAAGATGGAAGTATCAATTGATGCCAAGGAAAAGGAACAAAAAAATGATCATGGCCATGCAATACGAGTGAAACCTCTACAAGTGTCACGCCCAATGGAGGATCGAACTCTATAGCCAGGATACTCCCTGTACATAAAAAAAAAAAAAAAAAGACAGAAGACATCAGGAAGTCTTTAACCACAGAGATAAAACTGATTAAAAAAAGATAAAATAAAGAGTTCATGATGAAAAGATGGGTAGCGGATTGGATGTAAAGTCAAAAAAGCTGACAGAATCTGAGGATAAAATTATTGACTTGAAAGAATAATACTGGAAAATAAGAAAGCAAATCCAAAGAGAGAAGGAAGAGTGATTGAACATGACAATGAGCTTAGGGAAATCATCTATTCCAAGGAATGGAAAGATGTGCCTATTTTATGAGAACTAGGAGCAAGAGAAAAGAAGATAGCTGAACATTTTTTTTTTTTTATAAATCACTCAGAAAATGTCCCTCTTCTGGGAGCAGAAGCAGTGATCCAGATTCAGGGGCAAAGAAGACTCCCAACCACTGAAGCAGAGCAACACAAGACATAGTATCATTCCCCTAGCAAAATTTACAATGGAGGAATTTTATGTACCCAAATATGCGTGGGAGAGTAGTTTGTCCATAGTCAATCACTGACTTCAAGGGAACAAGCTACACCAGCTTCAAAGCAGGTCAGAAAACTCAAGCAACACCAGCCCAAGCCAAAATCTGTATCACCTGAATTGCTGAAAAAGACAGCGCTGTGGTACTTGCCTAGAACTAGGGGGAATCAGAAGAGAAAGACTGGGTCCAGAGTGTGTCCATCAGTTCATAGATGGCCTTCTCTCATCTCATGATCCCAGGGCCATGGCATCGACTCTAGTCTCAGGTTCCCTTCTCAGGGGCAAGTCTGGTTCTCTCTCTCAAGATCCACAACCTCATTGTGATCTCTCTGTTTCTCTGTCAAATACGTGCATGCGCATCATTTGAAAAAAAACAAAAACAGAACCAGGGTACAAGGATTCAATGGGGCCAGAGGAGGTTTTATTTAATTTGGACCTAGGTCCCTATGGAATGCAGCCTGGTACAGAGCACCATCCTAAAATGCCAGACTTTGGCTCTGAGCTTTTTTGTTCTTGTGTGTGTGTGTGTGTGTGTGTGTGTGTGTGTGTGTGTGTGTGTGTTGTGTTGTGTTGTTTTGTTTTGTTTTGTTTTTGTCTTCTTGTATCTTCACACAAACCTGCAGCATCATAGTCTGACCTGGTGTAATGGCCCCTTGTTTATGCATTGTTCCTCCTCTCCTGGATCCATTAGATTATCCCTATATTCTGCAAGAGGCACTGTTTGCTAATCTCTTCATACCATTTGTTGGATGGTAATTGGAGGGTTAAGGCAGGCTTGTCCTGCCACATCACCATGCAGCTCCCCAGAGGATAACTGCACCACCCTGTGGGAATTCTCAAGCTTCTTAGACATTTGACATTCGAAATCTCTTCAATGTGTCCTTTTGGAGATACAAGTTGTCATCCTGAAACAGGCATGAAAGTCTTTCAGATGGCTCTAATAGGGCTATGGCTCTCTTCCAACATCCTCCATGTTTGCTCCTGTAACACCAAGTGCATGAGTCCTTCTTGGACCTAAGGTTCGAGGGTTTAGAGTCTGTCTTTGGTGCTTGGTCAGTTTTGACTTTTGGGAGGTAGTTTTAGCATGATTTCTTGAAACGCTAGAAGTACTCAAGTCCTCACTGTTGAAGACTTCAGACCTGTCTTTGGCATGGTTGCAGGCGTTCCATTTAAACTTTCCTTGGGTGGCCCATTTCCTGCACAGGAGTGCCCTGATTGGGTGGGAGGACCATACCCATGTGCAGGGTGCAGAGTTCTAACCCTTAGGCTTTGATTGCAGCCTGATTGTTTCTTGGTCTTTCATGGGTAAGATAGAATGCTGAATCCTTGCATTTCTTCAGAGTCCATAGGGCCGGTGCTGATAGTCATGACCAAACTACAAATTCGGCCATGGAGAAGGTGACAACAACTCGCTTTGCAAACTGCCTTGGTGAGAGACCCAGGCGGATCCAGTGGTTTAAAAGTGCTTGGGATACTTTTGGCCCACACATGACTACTCCAGGCAAGTGTAGTTATCAGGAGTGTTTTCTTTGTCTTCAAAGCTTTGTGACATCACAGAAGCTGGCTTCACTGAAGCAGCAGTCCCTGTTTCATGACCTTTGAGTCCTATGGCTTTAGGTAGGAAGCCCGGGAAGAACTAAAATCAGTCCTCTGAGCCTAATCAAAAACTCAGGTTGTCTTTGTGTTAATGTCCCACACTTCCCTTTCTAGACAAAGAGTAAAGAGAATGACCTTCGGTATACCATCGTTAAGGCCAATATTTCTCCAGAAATGGCCAGGTGTTACAATTTCCACTTCAATTTCTAGAGATCTCAAGAAACAGTGAAGCATCTTGGCTATCAATAGCCTTCAGTGGGGTTTGTGATCCTGTGCGTGAGAGGGTCCTTTGTCAGTGTCTTTCCCCTATGAGTCAGTGAAGACTAAGAGACGGAAAGTCTGTTTTCAAGAAAATATGTTAGGGCATGGATGTATTGTGATGCCTGTCCTAATCTCCTAGTGTTCTGAAACACTAGTCATAAGGGATTACTGTTCTGTCTACTCGGCTTTAATTTAAACACTTTTACAAAGGCTTCAAGTAGAGTGACATTCTGCATGAGAGCTAACGCTTAAGGAAGAGCCTTGGACAGCACACCTTGTCATCATTAGTTAACTCTATCTGCTGTGGCATTGGCTATACCCATGTTGACCAAATATCTTAATCTGAGAAAGTGGAATGGTCTATATCAATGGCACGCAATGCCCACTCAAGCAGAACTGTGGAATGAGCCACAATGCTCTTGCAATGACTATTGGATAAAGAAGGTGTGGGCCATGTTGACAACACAGTATTCTTTTGCCCTCAGGGACGATGAAACCCTGGTACTTGCATTGACATGAATGCCACATTACTGGGTGATGCAAAATGAAAAAAGCAAGCAGACAAATGGAAATATCATATGACTTCTCTTGGATGTGCCCTAGGAGGAATGCCATGGCCCTTAGAAAGGAAGGGAAACCAGAAGGGGAATAAGTCAGAGAAGGAGACAAACCAGCAGTGACTCAGGACTCTAAGAACCAAGCTGAGGGTTGCAGAAAAGAATGACATGCAAGGAATGAGGGCACTGGTGTTGAGGAGTTGTGGCATATATTAGCATGATCACTAGGTTGTATATGGAATGAAAGCATTCATGAATATTCTGTCAAAAATGGATGAGGGATGATAGGCTTGCTTCCTCAAATAACAAATAAATTAAAAGAAAAACAATCTGTACCTTTCAAAACCAGATGAAGACAGACAGAGAAAAGGAAAGAAGTGTATTTTAATTATCTTTACATATCTTTACGTATTTGCATTCAATTCAATCTGCTATCAATCTTTTTATCCAGGACTCTTTTTTATTTTATTATTTTTTTATTTTATTTTATTTTATTTTATTTTATTTTATTTATATTATTTTTATAACTTTATATTTGTGTTGTTCAAGACTCCCTGATGACTTCTGATTTTTCTGATGTATATTGAGTATTCTGGCTGCTGCTATCAATCCTCCATCAGGCACGTTACATGCAAAGGTTTCCCTTGACTGCCTGGACATGGTCATTTCTTGTTCTTTTACCTCGTCATCAATTGATTTTTCCATCTTTGCATTAGATACAGGTCTCTGTCTTCTTCTCAGTATTTGAAAAGTCCATTCTCTTTTTTAGCCTGAGCGTAATATCTTTAAAAGAAGAGATCATGGCGTGCCCAAGGGCTGGCCCTTTTGGGAGTCTCAGGTGGGTGTTTCATGCATACCCTCTGCTGTTGTGTTGTTGCTATCCCCTGTCCTTGAAGCCAGTCATACGCAGAGGCTCTCCTGTCTGATGTTCAGAGTGTTTGAAGTCTAGGATGAATAGGGTGAGGATTAGCTTGGTGGGCTCTGGTGTGCCTGTGAAAGGAAACATTCAAGCAACACAACAGAATGAAGCCTGCAGAATGTTGTGGTCATGAGAGATCATGTGGCAGGGCTTTCTTCTAGTCTTCTATGGGAGAGTCTGTTCCCCTTGGACTAAGCAATTGGACTGAGGAAGCTGCCCCCCCAGTGTTCCACAGTTGGAACTTCTTGCTTGCAGGTTAGGCAGGAAATGTCCTCACCGTCCTGTCTTTGGCCATTAACTCAGTTTTTATGCTCCTGGTGCGAGAGCCCAAAATTTATTATGCCCCCATCGAGTCATCTCCATGAACCCTGCCTCTCATGGATGCACTGTCAGAACCCACCATTTTCCCACTATGTTTTCTGGCATTGTCTCTGATCATGGTTTCTTGGCTGTCTGCACCTGGTAGTTTGGTGGTGTCCTGTCCAATAGAAACACAATGTGCTATTGAGTAGATGTCTGCCAAGCAGGCTGCTCTGAAATCTCTGGGCAATAAGATTTTTTGTTGGCAAGAACTTGTGCCATTCAGACCCTCGGCTGGTCAAAGGCAATGGCTTTGGTATATATGCATCATGTGGGTTCCCAATGTGTACTCCTCTTTCCTGTGGCTTTACCTTTTCCATTGGCTCGCTGCACTCTGAAGTACCAACGACAACATATCCCCTAAGCATGTCACAAATATTCTCACATATTCTCTGGGATTACTTTTTTTTCTTTACTGTGGAGTTTGGTATGCTCCAGGGCATTTTCCAAAATATTTCATTATATGTGGTAATCTTCAGTTTGTGTTCATGGCTGAAGACAAGCCTGGAGTTCTCAGAAAATACTACCAAATCTGTCCTCCATAGGCACCACAGATTCTTACAGTTATAATCAAGAACGAATTCTTGCCACTAGCTTCATGTGGTAGAGTTTTGTTGAGCATTGGGCTACATCACATCTCTCAGTATCAGAAATACAAATAACAATTTTACCATCTCATCGTAGTCAAGGAACATTTGAAAAATAAGGGGGGGGGGGGAAAGTACAAACAATATGACTCTAACCAGGCACACAAAATTGTGTGTTTGCTTGAAGGCCGGTTAGTGAGAATATGTGTTTATAAGAAAGGCCTAAATGGGACATAACTTGTATGAAATTTGGCTGAAAGTGATGGAATGTGAGTTTTCAAGGCATATCAAATTGAATTGTTATGCATTATTGACCGAGTTATTATCTCTTGAAATTTAATTTTAAGTGATATATGAAACAAACACAGACAAAACACACACACCCCACAGATAAGACACACAAAAGATGGGGAGCAAGTGAGGAATCACAATAAAGGAAGCAAATCCCAAAGAAAATACCATAAAGGTGAAAGGCACAGAGAATACAAGTCAGAAATGAACCAACATTAGAAAGTTAACTCCTTACCTATCAATAATTAGATCAAGTAAACAGGACTAAATTTTACTATCCCTATAAAAAGATTGTTGGAAGGATGTAAATTTATCAAATATGCAAAAGAATGTCAACATGAAAACAACACAAACCAAACTTGATCTTATGTTGGCCATAGGAGATTTCCTTTGGCTATAAAGATGCAAATAGCTTGAAAGGGAAGAACTGGGGGAGACATAGAATATGCAATTCTCAAGGAGAAGAGAGCCAAAGCGAATGTGCCTATGGCAGATAGAGAGATTTTATGCCTTCCAGAGACAAAAATTATCAGAAGCTGTTTAGTCTTGATGGAGCATCCAAACATAAGACACTTGGAAGAATTTCCATCATATATACCACCAACCTGGGTGTATATAGATGTTGGAGGCATATTAACAGAAAGGAAGCGAGATGGGGACCAAAATCCAATATTCTTGGGGACTACGATATCCGCTTTAAGCACAGGACAGATCATGGTGACTGAAAGGTGGGAAGGAATAACTGACATCATCACGGGATCTCTAGATCACCTGAGCTTTGGGGAAATATGCATAAGATGTATCTCTGAAAACCATAGGAGAAGTTGTTCCATAGTGCAGACCCAGCATTGTCTATTACATATCATGTGCTGTATTCCAAATCCAGTTTCAATTAATAGAAGAGAATTCAAACCCTATCTTGCTCCATGCAATCCGTGCCCTCTTTAATACCCACAACCTGGTTCCCTCATCCTCCCACCCCACGACCCTTCAGAACCCTCAGATTGTTTTACAAAGTCTATAGTTTCTTATTGTTCACCTCCCCTTCCAATGTCCCTCAAATCCCTTCTCCTCTCCATATCCCCTTGTCCTCCATGTTATTCGTGATGCTCCACAAATAAGTGAAACCATAGGATAATTGATTCTCTCTTCTTGACTTGTTTCATTCAGCAAAATCTCTTCCAATCCCGTCCATGTTACTACAAACTTTGGGTATTTATCCTTTCTGAGGAAAGCATAATACTCCTTAGTGTAAATGGACCACATCTTTCTTATCCATTCTTCCATTGAAGGGCACTTTGGGTCTCCCAACCCTTTGGCGACCATGGTCATTGCTGCTATAAACATTGGGGTAGAATTGGCCCTTCCTTTCACTACATCTGTATCTTTGGTAAAGACCCAGTAGTGCAATGGCAGAGTCATAGGGAATTTCTATTTTCTACTTCTTGAGGAATCTCTACACCATTCTCCAAAGTAGCTGCAATAACGTGTATTCCCACCAACAGTGTAAAAAAGCTCCCCATTCTCCCCATCCTCTCCAACACATGATGTTCCCATCTTGTTTTTTGGCCATTCTAACTGGTGATCTCAATTGGTTTTCATTTGAATCTCCCTGATGGCTAGTGATGATGAACATTTTTTCATGTGTCTGATAGCCATTTTTATGTCTTCATTGGAAAAATGTCTGTTCATATCTTCTGCCTATTTTTTTATATGATTGTCTGTTCTTTGTGTGTTGAGTTTGAGGTGTTCATTATAGATCTTGGATATCAACCATTTTTCTGTACTGTCATTTGGAAATATTTTCTCCCATTCCACGTTTTGCCTCATTTCTTTTTGGTTGTTGTTGACTGTTTCCTTTGCTGTGTATAAGCTTTTGATCTTGATGAAGTTCCAAAAGTTCATTTTCACTTTGTTTCCTTTGCCTTTGCAGCCATATATAGAATGAAGTTGCTGTGGCTGATATCGAAGAGGTTACTGCCTATATTCTCCTCTAGGAATCTGATGGATTCCTGTCTCACATTTCAGTTTTTTATCCATTTTGAGTTACCTTTGTATAAGGTGTAAGAGAATGATTGAATTTTATTTTTATATATATAGCTGTCCAGTTTTCCCAAGACCATTTATTGAAGAGACTGTATTTTTTCCACTATACAGTGGAAGATTATTTGCCCATAGATTTCAAGGTCCATATCTTGGTTCTCTACTCTGTCAATGGTCAATGTGTCCGTTTTTAAGCCAGTATCAATGTGTCTTAGTTATCACAGCTTTGTAGTAAAACCGGGAATCAGTTAACGTGAGGGCCCAAGGTTTATTTTTGTTTTTCAACATTTCCTCAGCAATTTGGGGTCTCTTCTGATTCCATACAAATTTTAGGATTATTTGCTCCAACTCTTTGAAAACTACCGGTAGAATTTTGATCGGAATGGCATTAAAAGGATAGATTGCTCTAGACACTATAGACATTTTCACTATGTTTATTCTTCCGATCCAAGAGTATGAAATGGTCTTCCTCTTTTTGTGTCTTCTTCAATTTTTTCATGAGTGTTATGCAATTCCTTGAGTACAGATCCTTTACTTTTTTGGTTAGGTAATTCCCACTTATCTTATGGTTCTTGGTGCTATAGTAAATGGAATACATTGTTTATATTCCCTTTATGTATTTTCATTGTTAGTGTATAAGAAAGCCACTAATTTATGTACATTGACTTTGTATCCTGCCAGTTTTCTGAATTGCTGAATGAGTTCTAGTAGTTTGGTGGTGGGGTCTTTTGGGTTTTCAATATAAAGTATCATCTCATCTGAGAAGGAAAACAGTTTAAATTCTTTATTGCCAATTTGGATACTTTTTATTTCTCTTTGTTGTTGGATTTCTGTTGCTAGAACTCTTTATACTATGTTTAACATGAGTGGTGAGAGTGGGCATCCATCTGTTCCTGAACTCAATGGGAAATCTACAAGCTTTTACCAATTGAGGATGATATTTGCTGTGGGTCTTTCATAGATAGATTTGATGAAGTTGAGGAATGTTCCCTCTATCCCTATACTTTGAAGAATTTTAATCAGGAACAGATGCTGTATTTTGTCAAATGCTTTTTCTGCATCAATTGAGAGGACCATGGGATTCTTCTCTCTTTTCTTATTGATTTGTTCTATGACATTGATTGATTTTTGAATGCTGACCAATCCTTGTAGCCCAGAGATGAATACCACCTGCTCAGGCTGGTTAATCTTCTTAATGTGTTGTTGAATCCTGTTTGCTAATATCTTGTTGAGAATCATAGCATCCATTTTCATCAGTGATATTGGTCAAAAAATCTCCTTTTAGTTAGGATCTTTGGCCTGGTTGGGGATCAGGGTAATTCTGGATTCATAGAAAGGGTTGGGAAGTTTTCCTTCTGCTTCAATTTTTTGAAACAGCCTCAGGAGAATAGGTGTTATTTCTTTTTCTTTTTGAAAGTTTGGTAGAATTCCCAAGTGAATCCGTCAGGTCCTAGGCTCTTGTTTTTGGGGAGATATTTGATCACTGCTTCAATATTATTACACGATATTGGTCTATTCAGGTTGTCAATTTCTTCCTGGTTCAATTTTGGGACTTTATAGTTTCCATGGAAAGCATCCTTCCATATAACTGTTCATAATATCTTCTAATGATGGTTGCTACTTCCCTGGTGTTAGTTATGATCTCTCACTTTTCATTCATGATTTTATTAATTTGGGCTTTCTCTCTTTTCTTTTGTTTAGTGTTGCCAATGGTTTATCGATCTTATTGCTTCTTTCAAAGAAAAACAGCTTTTGTTTCATTGATACATTCTACTGTATCTCTGGTTTCTACCTCATTGATCTCTGCTGTAATCTTGATTATTTCTCTTCTTATGTGTGGAGATGGTTTTATTTGTTGTTGATTCTCCAGTACTTTAACGTGTAGAGACAGCTGATGAATTGTGGATTTTTCCTTTTTTTTTTTTTTTGAGGAATTTTGGATGGCTATGTATTTCCCCCTTCAGTCCGCCTTTGTTGTATCCCATAGGTTTTGGACTGAAGTCTCTATATTCTCATCGGTTTCCATGAATTGTTTCAGTTCTTCTTTGATCGCCTGGTTGATCCAAGCATTCTTTAAAAAATAATAATAAATTAATTTATTTAATAAACATATAACCTATTTTTAGCCCCAGTGTTTAAAGTCTGTGAATCACCAGGTTTATACATTTCATAGCACTCATCCTAGCATATACCCTCCCCAATATCCATTTTCCCACCACGCTCTCCAGTCCCCACACCCCAGCAATCCTCAGTCAGTTTTTTGAGATTGAGTCTTTTTTTGTTTGTCTCCCTCTCAATCCCATGTACTTTCATTTATTCTTTTCCTACCCCCCATCACCCCACATTCCATCTCCACTTCCTCATATCAATGAGATCATATGATAGTTGTCTTTCTCAGATAGTTTTTTTTTTTTTTTTTTGCTAAGCATAATACTCTCTAGATAAATTCACGTGGTCAAAAATGGCAAGATGTCATTTCTTTTGCTGGCTGCATAGTATTCTATTGTGTATATATACCACATCTTCTTTATGCATTCATCTTTTGATGGGGATCTAGTTTCTTTGCATTGGTTGGTTATTGTGGACATTGCTGCTATAAACATTCGAGTGCACTTGCCTCTTTGGAGTACCACATCTCTGTCTTTAGGATATATACCCAACAGTGCAATTGCTGTGCCATAGGTTAGCTCTATTTTCAGTTTCCTGAGGAACCTCCACACTGTTTTCCAGAGTGGCTGCACAAGCTTGAAATCCCACAAAGACTGCAGGAGGGTTCCCTTATCTCTGCATCCTCACCACCCTCTGTCATTCCTTGACTTGTTAATTTTAGCCATTCTGACTGGTGTGAGGTGGTATCTCGTTGTGGTTTTGATTAGTATCAGTTGAGTCCTGATTTGTGACCCAGTATATGGTCTACTTTTGAGAAGGTTCCATGTGCACTTGAGAAGAACGAGTGTTCTGCTCTTTTAGGGAGGAGTGTTCTGTATATGTCTATGAGGTCCATCTGGTCCAATGTGTCATTCATGATTTTGTTTCTTTATGAATTTTCTGCATGGATGCTCTGTCAATTTCTGAGGGAAACATGTAAAGATCTCCTACTAATAATCTATTTATATCAATATGACTCTTTATCTTGACTAACCTTTTTTCTCTTGTAAATGGTTGCTCCCATAACGGGTGCACAGATATTTACAATTGTTAGATCATCTTGGTGGATAGTCTCCTTAGGAATGATGTAGTGTCTTTCTGTATCTCTGACTACTGCCTTTAGTTTAAAATCTAAATTATCTGATATGAGAATCGCTACCCTGGCCATTTTTTGAGGCCACTGGCATGAAAGATGTTTCTCCATCCTTTCACTTTCAGTCTGGGTGTATCTTTAGGTTCATAATGGGTCTCTAGTAGACACCATATAAATAGGTTTTGTCGTTTAATCCAATCTGCATCCATGTGTCATTTTATGGGCGCATGTAGGCCCTTCACATTGAGAGTGTTTATTGATAGATATGTTTTTATTGACATCGCGTTTCTTTGAAGACTTTTATTCTTAGATTTTTTCTATAATTCTGTTCAATGCTATTCTTAGGATTTTTCCACTTTTATAGAACTCCCCTTAATATTTCCTGCTGTGTAGGTTTGGTGGTTGCATAGTCCCTTAAGCCTTGCCATTCTTGAAAAATATTGCTCCATCGATTTTGAATGTCAGTCTTGCTGCATAAAGTATTCTTGGTTGCATATTCTTCTCAGTTAGTACCCTGAAAATATCTTGCCTGCCCTTTCTGGCTTGCCAGGTCTCTCTGGACAGGTCTGACATGATTCTGATCGGCTTTCTTCTGTACATAAAAATCCTCTTTGTCATAGCAGCTTTAAAGCGATTGTATCTATACTTATGATTTCTCAATTTTACTATCAGTTCCCTTTCTTTTTTTTTTTTGGAATCTATAATTTCAGGGGGAGTCTGTTCTGCCTCTAGAACATGAACACTGGTTGCATTCATGAGATTAGGAAAATTTTTATAAAGATGTTGTTCCACTATATCTTCTAGACTTCTTTCATTCTCCTCCCCTTCAGGAATTCCAATAATTCGGACATAGGTACATTTCATGGCATCATTTATTTCCTGGATTCTGTTTTTGTAGCTTCTAAATTTTTGCCAGACTTCCTCCTGATACTTTCTCTGTCTGTTTTTCCTACAGATCATTAATTCTATCTTATTGTGTGGTTACCCTAGCTTTTATTGAATTTAGATTAGATTGGAACTGATTGAGAGCATTGTGAACCTCAGCCCTGGTGGTTTTAGTTCTGCCCTTACATTGTGAATGTCATCCCTGGTGGCTTTCAGTTCTTCTCTAATCAATTTTGTTTCATCATTCATGACTTTCTGCAACCTAGCTATTGTGAGCCTGACTACTCTTTCCAACATACTGAATATATTGATAGCCATTAGGTCAGTTGCAGAAGGCCCATCCATTTTTCTTCAGTTGTGCATTCCTCCTCCAAGTCATTTTTGTGAGAGATGACTGAACGGATGCAGGTGGATGTATTGACCATATTGTGGTGAAAGTACACCCTGGGATGCTTTTGAGCAATAGTATTCCCGACCCAAACAAGAGAAAAAAGAAAAGAGATAGAATAGAGAAAGATAGAAAGATAAAAGAGAAGGTTCAGCCCAAATGGGCCACAAGGAAAATTTGTGAAGTATACAAACAGAAACAGACAAACAAAAAACTGATAAAATTATAAGCAAATAAAAAAAGAAACTTGGCGAAAAGAACCCCAGATATAAGATTTATATATTATTAGGACAAACAAGAAAACATGGAAACTTTGGCAGAGAAAAATAATGTGAGTGTGGTTATAAGTTCTCAGTGTGGGCGAGGAAGATTGTCTTGATTCTTCCTGGATGTATCTTGATATCTTTGTTAAAAAAAAAAAACTCAACTTATCTAAGATATAGTGGGATTAAAAATTGGTTTACCTATAGGGGTAGCATTGATTGGAAAAAGGGGATTGCATGATGTTAAACTCTATATGAATATTAGAAAATAAAAATTTTAAAGAAACAAACTGGACTAAACTAACTTCAAATTAAAAAAAAAAAGAAAAAGAATAAGAAAAAATGCGAAAGAGAACACAGGTGTATATACCAAAAGTTCAGATTAGAAGGTTATTATATAATTAGATGTTCTGGACATCTCACTGTGATGATAAATATGTTAATACAGCAAAGACGATTCTAAGGTGGAAATACATAACCATCCAAGCATCCCTCATAAAAATTGAAAAATCCAGAACACACCAACTGTCTGTACACCCTAAGAACTGGAGAATCAATAACAAATAAAACCAACTCCACACATAAGAAGAGAAATAATCAAGATTAGAGCTGAGATCAATGTATTAGAAACCAGAGATATAGTGGAATGTTTCAATGAAACTAGAAGCTGGTTTTTTGAAAGAATCAAGATCGATAAATCATTGGTGACACTAATCCAAATAAAAATAGAGAAAGCTCAAAATCATAAAATTATGAATAAAAAGGGAGAGATCACAACGAAGACCAAGGAAGTAGAAACAATCTTCAAAAGTCATTATCAACAGTTAAATGACAATAAGCTAAGCAACCAAATGAAATGGATGCATTCCTGGAAAACTATAAACTCTGAAATTGCACCAGGAAGAAATTGACAACCTGTATAGACCGATATCTAGTAATGAGATTGTAGTGGTGATCAAAAACCTCCCAAAAGACAAGAGCCAAGGACTTGATGGATTCCCTGAGGAATTCTACGAAATTTTCAAAGAAGAAATAACACATATTCTCCTGAAGCTGTTTAAAAAAAAAAAACTGAAGCAGAAGGAAAACTTCCAGACTCTTTTTGAAGCCAGCATTACCCAGATCCCCAAACCAGGCAAAGACCCTACCAGAAAGAATTTCAGACCAATATCACTGATAAATATTGATGCTAAGATTCTCAACAAGGTCCTAGCAAACAGGATCCAACAGGACATTAAAAAGATTATCCACCATGACCAGGTTAGATTCATCTCTGGGCTACAAGGATAGTTTAACATTCGCTAATCAATCAATGTCATAGAAAAAATTAATATGAGAAGAGACAATAACCACATGGACCTCGCAATTGATGCAGAAAAAGCATTGAACAATATCCAGCACCCATTCCAAATTAAAATGCTTCAAAATATAGGATTAGAGGGAACATTCCTGATCTTCATAAAATATATCTATGAAAGACCCACAGTAAATATCATCCTCAATGGGAAAAAGCTTGCAGCCTTCCCATTCAGATAAAGAACACGACAAGGATTCCCACTCTCACCACTCTTGTTTATTATAGTATTAAAAGTCCTAGCAATATCAATCAGAAAATAAAGAAAAATAAAAGGTATCCAAATTGGTATGAAGGAGTCAAACCTTCTCTCTTTGCAAATGACATTATTCTTTATATGGTAAACCCAAAACACTCCACCTCCAAACTACTAGAACTCATAAAATTCAGAAAAGTGGCAGGATTCAATGTCTCTCTACAGAAATCATGGCTGTATTGTACACTAGTAATGAAAATAAAGAAAGGGAAATTAGAGAATCGATTCTATATACTATAACACAAAGAACCATAAGATACCTGGGGATAAAACTAACGAAAGAGGTAAAGTATCTGTACTCGAGGAACTACAGAACACTCATGAAAGCATTGAAGAAGACGCAAAAAGATGGAAGAGCATTCCATGTTCTTGGATCAGAAGAATAAACATTGCTATAATGTCTATACTGCCTAGAGCAATTTATACTTTTAATGCTATTCTGATAACAATTCCACCGATACTCTTCAAAGAGCTGGAGCAAATAATGCTAAAATTTTTATGGACTCAGAAAAGACCCAGAATCGCTAAGGAAATGTTGAAAAACAAAAATAAAATGGGAGGCATTACGTTACCTGATTTCAAACTTTACTACAAAGCTGTGATCACCAAGACAGCATGGTACTGGCATAAAAACAGACACATAGACAAGTGGAAGAGAGTAGAGAGCCTGGATATGGACCCTCAACTCTATGGTCAATTAATCTTTGACAACGCAGAAAAAAATATAATATAGAAAAAAGACTATCACTTCAATAAATGGTGCTGGGACAACTGGGCAGCTATATGTAGGAGAATCAAATGGGACCATTATCTTACACCGTACACAAAGATAAACTCAAAATGGATTAAAGACCTCAATGCGAGACAGGAATCCATCAGAATATTACAGGAAAACATAAGCAGTAATCTCTTCGATATCAGCCACAGCAACTTCATTCAATATATGTCTCCAAAGGCAAAGGAAACAAAAGCAAATATGAACTTTTTCAACTTCTTCAAAATCAAAAGCTTCTGCACAGCAAAAGAAACAGTCAAGTAAACAAAGAGGCAACCCACGGAATGGGAGAAGGTATTTGCAAATGACAGTACAGACATAAGATTGATATCCAGGATCTATAATAAACTCTTAAAACTCAACAGACACAAAACAGACAATCATATAAAAAAAAACGGGCAGAAGATATGAATAGACACTTCTCCAATGAAGACATACAAATGGTTATAAGGCACATGAAAAAATGTTCATCATCACTAGCCATCAGGGAGATCAAATAAAAACCACATTGAGATATCACCTTACACCAGCTAGAATGGCCAAAATTAGCAAGACAGGAAACAACATGTGTTGGAAAGGATTTGGAGAAAGGGGAACCCTCTTCCACTGTTGGTGGGAATGCAAGTTGATGCAGCCTCTTTGGAGTACAGTATGGAGATTACTCAAGAAATTAAAAATAGAGCTTTCCTATTACCCTACAATTGCGATACTGGGTATTTACCCCAAAGATACAGATATAGTGAAAATAAGGGCCATTTCTTTACCAATGTTTATAGCAGCATTGGCCACGGTCGCCCAACTGTGGAAATAACCAAGATACCCTTCCATGGACGAATGGATAAGGAAGATGTGGTCCATATACACTATGGACTATTATGGTCCCATCAGAAAGTACAAATACTCAACATTGTAGCAATGTAGACGGGACTGGAAGAGATTATGCTGAATGAATCAAGTCAAGCAGAGAGAGTCAATCATCCTATGGTTTGACTTCTTTGTGGAGCATCACATATATCATGGAGGACATGGTGAGATAGAGAGGAGAAGGGAGATGAAGGATATTGGAAGGGGAGGTGAACCATGAGAGACTATGGACTCTGAAAATCAATCTGAGGATTTTGCAGCAGCGGGGGTGTG
This sequence comes from Mustela nivalis, assembly GCF_964662115.1. Taxonomy (NCBI): domain Eukaryota; kingdom Metazoa; phylum Chordata; class Mammalia; order Carnivora; family Mustelidae; genus Mustela; species Mustela nivalis. The sequence continues at coordinate 6,213,328 of NC_139041.1, read as the reverse complement.
GGAGGTCCGGCTACCAAGTGGTGGCTATCATAGAGAGAATGGATTGCATGGGGCACTGGGTGTTGTGTAAAAACAATGAATACTGTTATGCTGAAAATAAAAAAAAATTTAATTAAAAAATCTATATAAAAACAGAATATTGGGAATGAATTAAAATTAAAGTTGTATCTATGAAATAGTGGTAGTTGTTCTCTTGTAGTCTTTTAATTTTTTACTTTGCTGGTTTTATTTCTGAGGGAGGGGCCTGACACGTGTGTTTTCAGTCAATGATGTTACCTGATTTAAGTCCTCCCTCCCGCTCATGGTGGTGGGCTCTGAGGAAACCGGTTTTTTCAGGCTTTTGTTTTCTGGAGGTTTTTATATTTGTTCACTTTTTCTCTCTCGCCTTGACTGCTTTTCATGGTTCTTGGAGTTTTCGAGGAAAGTAAACTGCAGCCTGACCTCCCTGACAGAGAGAAGCCTCTATCTGCTCCTCTGTAGGTTCTGCAGGGCACATATAAATTCCCTTTGGCCAATGGCAGTGCTTATATTGAGATACGGTCCCAGGGGATGCAGGATCTTTTTGCTTGTACTGAAAACCACAGCAGCAGTGTGGGAAGCTCCAGACCACCAGAGTGGTTCCAAGAAATGATTGCACACTGAGATTTTCCCACTGGCCTGGGCTTGGAGCACCTGGTCTTTCTGGGTCTAAGAGCGCTGGGCATGTGAAACCTTTCATAGAGGAGGGTGTGGGTCACAGGCGCCTCTCAGGTACTGATAGTATGTCAAGGGTTTAAGAGCACCAAGCTGGGCCTTCAGGCAGGGGAAGGTGAGGGGTGCACGTGTCTCAGGCAAGGCTCGGCAATTTGCTGTATGGTGTGGCTCCCACTCCTTAAAGAAACTGGACACAACTCACCTCAGGTGCACTGCTGGATCAGGAACAAAGAGCTGGTTAATCTGCCACACTCTCTTTAGCTCAGCACCAGAAATTTCTAAACTTGTTCTGGGACATAAGCCCCTGTCCTTAGCCGCCTCAATTGTCACAGTTTAACCCCGTGATCCTTTGCTGTTTTTGAGTGCTTTCAACATGAGTCCAAGTTAATGGTAGTCCCAAGACACAGGGCAATCGGTCGACTCTGGTGGCTCTTTCCCCCTTTTAATCTTCCGATATCAGAAAAAGAGAAAGAAAAGGTGTAAACTGGCAATGAAGAAGTCAAACTTTTTCGCTTTGCAGATGACATGATTCTTTATATGGAAAACCCCAAAGACTCTATCCCCAAATGTCTAGAACTCATACAACAATTTAGCTACATGGCAGGATACAAAGTCACATATGGAAATAAGTGACTTTCTATACACTAACAATGAATATGCATAAAGGAAAATTAGAGAATCTATTCTATTTACTATAGCACCAAGAACTATAAGATATCTGGGAATAAACCTAACTGAAAAGGTAAAGGAGCTGTACTTGAGGAACCACAGAACACACATTAAATAAATTGAAGAAGACACACGCAAAAAAGGAAGATCATTCCATGATCTCACATTGGAAGAAAAAACATTGTCAAAATGTCTATACTTCCTAGAGTAATATATCGTTTTAATGCCATTCCTATCAAAATTCCACCGGTATTTTTCAAGGAGCTGGAGCAAATAATCCTAAAATTTGTATAGAATCAGAAGAGACCCAGAATTTCTAAAGAAATGTTGAAAAACAAACATAAAACTGGGGCATTGCGTACCTTATCTCAAGATTTACTGCAAAGTTGTGATCACCAAAACAGCATTGTCCTGGCATAAAAACGGACACATAGACGAGTGGAATAAAGTGGATAGCCCATGTATGGACCCTCAACTCTATGGGCAAATAATCTTCATCAAAACAGGAATAAAACTACAGTGGAAAAAAGACAGTCTCTTCAATAAATAAATGGTGCTGGGAAATTTGGACATCCATTTGTAGAAGAATGAAACTCGACCATTCTCTTACACAGAAGTAAGCTCAAAATTGATAAAAGACCTCAACGTGAGACAGGAATCCATCAGATCCTAGAGGAAAACATAGGCAGTAATCTCTTCGATATCAGCCACAGCAACTTCTTTCAAGATATGTCTCCAAAGGCAAAGGAAACAAAAGTAAAAATGAACTTTTGTGACCATCAAAATCAAAAGCTTCTGCACAGCAAAAGAAGCAGTCAAAAAACAAAGAGGTAACCCACGGAATGGGAGAAGCTATTTGCAAATGAGAATACAGATAAAAGGTTGATATCCAGGATCTATAAAGAACTCCTCAAACTCAACATATACAAAGCAGGCAATCATGTAAAAAATGGGCAGAATATACGAACAGACACTTCTCCAAAGAAGACCTACAAATGACTATCAGACACATGAAAAAATGTTCATCATCACTAGCCCTCAGGGGGATTCAAAGGAAAACCACATTGAGATACCACCTTACACCAATTATAATGGCCCAAATTAGCAACACAGGATCAACATGTGTTGGAAAGAATGTGGAGAAAGGGGAACCCTCTTACACTGTTGGTGGCAATACAAGTTGGTGCAGCCAGTTTGGAAAACAGTGTGGAGATTCCTCAAGAAATTAAAAATGAGCATCCTTATTACCCTGCCATTACAGTATTTGGTATTTACCCCAATGGCATAGATGTAGTGAAAAGAAGGCCCGTTTGTACCACAATGTTAATAGCAGCAATGGCCACGGTTGTCAAACTGTGGAGAGAACCAAGATGGACAAATGGATAAGGATGATGTGGTCCATATAAACTGTGGAGTATTATGCCTCCATCAGAAAGGATGAATACACAACTATTGAAATACCATGGACAGGACAGGAAGAGATTATGCTGGAGACAATCAAGCAGAGAGAGTCAATTATATATGGTTTCACTTATTTGTGGAGCATCACAAATAACATGGAGGGCAAGGGGAGATGTAGGGGAGAAGGGAATTGGGGTAAATTGGAATGGAAGGTGAACCATGAGAGACTATGTACTCTAAAAACCAATCTGAGGGTTTTGAATGGGTGTGGGATGGGTATTTGGAAATACTAGCTGGTGGGTGTTAGAGAGGGCATGGATTGCAATGAGCACTTGTTGTAGTGCAAAAACAATAAATACCGCCACCCTGAAAAGTAATTAAAAAAAAAAAGTAAATAATAAACTGGTAACTTAAATTAAAAAAAAAATACTGTGTACCAAAAATTCTTGTATACCTTCCCATTTTATTTTTGTTGTTTTTATTTAAATATAATTGATATACAGTGTTATATTAGTTTTGGATGTACAATAAAATAAATCAACAATTCTAAAAAAACAAACAAACAAATAAACAAAAACAACAACAAAACTGGCCCTTTCAAAAGCAGTTGAAGACCTACAGTGAAAAGGAAATAATTATATTTTATTATCTATACTTATTAAAATGACATGAAAATAGAGTCTAACTGAGTTCTCCATTTCTGGAATCAATGAGAAGACACGACATTGTCTTCCTTAAATGTCTAGAAATGTTGACCAGTAAAATGATAGAGAAGGGACTTTCTGTATGGGTCAGTCTTTTCTGACCCATAAGGAAAAGACGCTGGGAAAGGAATATCACCCACATGATGACATACCTCTGAGAGCTGATAATACCCAAGATGCCTCACTGTTTCTTGAGATCTCTAGAAATTGCATTGGAAATAGCAAAACTTTGCCATCTCTGGAGAAATGTTAGTCTAAATGATGCTACACCTAACATCATTTCTCATTTCTTTGTATACAAAGGGGACGTGGGAAATTAACACACAAGACAACCTAAGTTCTTGACTAATCTAAGAGGGCTCTTTTTTTGTCCTTCCCGGGTCTTAGTCCCTAAAGCCATAGAATTCAAATGTCATGAGAGAGGGACTGCTGTTTCAGTGAATTCAACTTCTGTGATGTCACCAAGGTTTGAACTCAAAGCAACCACTCCTTTTCAACCCACGCCTGATAACTACTCTAGGATGGAGTGGTCATGGGGGGGTTAGAGGATCCCAAGCCCTCCCAGACCACAGGATCTGCCTGGATCTCTCACGAAGGCAGTTGTGAAGTGAATCGGTGTCATGTTTTCCATGGTCGAATTCGTAGTCTTTGGTCATGACTATCACCACCAGACTCTGGACACCAGAGAAAGGCAAGAATCCACCATTCCATCTTATGCATGATAGGACAAGAAAGTTTCAGGCGTCAAACAATGACTCAGTGGTGGAACTCCACGCCCCGCACATGTCTATGGTCCTCCCACTCAATCAGGGAGCTTCTGAGCAGGAAAAGTGCCATCAAGTAAAATTACCAGGGAACACCCAAAACCATGCCAAAGACATGTGGGGAGTCTTCAACAGTGAGTTAATGAGTAAACCTAGTGTCTCCAGACACCGTGCCAAATGGTCTCCCAATCTTCAAAAGTGACCAAGCACAAGGGCAGACCCAACACCCGAGAACTTGAGGCCCAGTACGGACTCATGTACTTGGAGTCCACAGGAGCAAGCGCAGAGCTTGTTGGAAGAGAACCATAAACCAAGTGAAATCATTTGAAAGACTTTCGTGCACGTACCAGGCTGACAACTTGTATCTCCAAAAGGAAGCAAGGATAAGAATTTGAATGTTGCAGAACCTTGAGCATTCCCACAGGTTGGTGCATCTGCCCTCTGGGTAATTGAAAGGAGATGTGGCAGTACAAACCTGCCTTAACCCTCTCATGACCATCCCCAAATTGTTCATGTGATAAACAAACAGTGCCTCTTTCGGAAAATGGGCATGTTCTAATGGAACCAGGAGAGGATGAACAATGTGACAACAAAGGGACACTAGAGCGGGACAGACAGCAAATGCTACAGGTTGGTGAGGAGTACAGGAGGACAAAGAATAACAGAATGAACAGGGGAGCTCAGAGTGACGGTCTGGCATTTCAGGATGGTGGGAGTTGCTCTGTACCTGGCTTCATTCTATAGGAACCTAAATCCAAATTAAATAAACCATCCTCTGGCCCCAGTCAATACTTGTACACTGTTTTTTGATTGTTTATTTGTTTTTGTTTTTTGCCAAAATATCGGCATGCATGTATACGACCGACAGACAGGGAGATCACAATAGGGGATGGAGCTGGAGAGGGTGAAGCTGACTTGCCCCAGAGCAGGGAACCTGAGACCAGAGTCGATTCCATGACCCTGGGCTCATGAGTTAAGCTGAAGGCGGCCTCTGTACTGATGGACACACCACAGGACCCAATATTTGTCTTCTTCATACATCCTATTTCTAGACAAGAACCAGTGCTCTGTCATTGTATAGAAATGCAGGGGATACAGATTTTCCCTTGTGCTGGTGTTGCGTGCTCTATCCAACCTTATTCAAGAATGGGTATATCTTGTCTTCTTGAAGACCGTGACTTGGCTAAGGACAAACTATTCTCCCGAGCATATTTTGGTTAAGAGAATTCCTCCCTTGCTATACTTTGCAGGGGAATGACACTATGTCTTGTGATGCACTGCTTCTGTTGACATAGATGGAACACTTCTGTGTCTCTGAATCTGGATCTCTGTTTCTGCTCCCAGATGAGGAACATTTTCAGCTCTGATTTCTCAAAGACATGTTTAGCACTCTTTTTTCTCTCTCACTCCTAGTTCTCTTAAATTAGGAACCTCTTTCCTTTCTGAGGAGTTGATGACATCCCTAAGCACATAGTCAAGTTCCACCGATCCTTTTTCTCTCTCTGGATTTGCTTCTGTATTTTCCAGTATTTGATTTCTAGATTACTAATTAGATCCTCTGCTTCTGCCACCATCCTGGCCTTTGCATCACGTTTTTTTCCAAGCTTTTCATCAGGAACTCCTCATTTTATTATTTAAATCACTTTTATCTCTGTGGTTCGAGACTCCCTGATGTCTTCTGTGTTTTTCTGATGTACAGTGAGTATTCTGGCTGCATATCCGGGTGTGTTCCATGTAGACGTTTCACTTTGATTGCCTAGACAGGATCATTTCTTGTTCTTTTCCTTGTTGTCAAATGACTCTTCCATCTTTGCATTGGATCTAGGTCTCTGTCTTTTTCTCTGTATTCAAAAAGTCCTTTCTGTTTTCTACCCTGGGAGTAAATTCTTTAAGATGACGAGATCATGGAGTGCCCAAGGTCTGGCCTTTGTGGGAGTCTCAGATTTGTGTAGCATACATTCCCTCTGCTGTTGTTTTGTGGCTGTCCCCAATCCTTGAAACCAGTTATCTGAAGAGGCTCTACTTGCCTGTCATTTGGAGTGTTTTGTGTATGGATGAATATGGTGAGGTTTAGCATCGTGGGCTCTGGTGTGCCAGTGAAATGAGACTTTCAACCCAAACAATAGAATGAAGACCTATAGAATGCTGTGGTCAGGAGAAATCATGTGGGCAGGGCTTTCTTCTAGCCCCGTATTGGAGATTCTATTCTGGGAAAAAGCTAGTTGGTCTGAGGACGGCAGTACCCCCTGTTTTTCATGGTCAGGACTTCATGTTTGCAGTTTCAGCAGCTAATGTCATCACCATCCTGTCTTTGTCCAGTACCTCCATTTCATGCTGCTGGTACGAGAGCCCAAAATTTCGTGTACTCCCATTGAGTCATCTCCATAAACACTGCTTCTCACGGATACCCTGCCAGTACCCACCCTCTTCCCACTGTGTCTCCTCTGATTGCTTCTGATCGTGGTTTCCAGGCTGTCTGCACATGGTTGCTTGCTGAGGTACTCTCCATGATAAACACAGTGTTCTCTAGAGTCGATGTCTTCCAATTCTAATTATGTAAATACTCCGGACTGAAGACCATTTGTTAGCAAAATCTCGTGCCATTCAGACTTTCTGCTGGTCGAAACCACTGGCATAAGGATGCATGCTCCTTTTGGCTTCCCAGTGTGCACTCTCCTGTGCCTTCTTTCCTTGGGTTATCTCACTAGCCTCTGAAGCACCAATCCTGTGTCTCCCCTAATCACGTCTCTAGTCTTCTCCCAAAGTCTCTGCGACTTCTTTTATCTTTTGCTGTGTCATTTACTTTGTCGGCTTCAGTTCCATTTCGTCCATGTTGCACTTGATATAGAAATCTTTAGTTTTGTTGCTGGCTAAAGACAAGCCTGGAGTTCCAAGACACTACTAACATCTCAGTGTCCTCCAAAAGCACCACAGACACTTGCCCAGCCATAAGCAAGAATGAATTCTTTCCAATTGCCTCATGGAGCATAATTGTGGAAAGCATAGGGCTATATCACATCTATCAGTCTCAGAAATACAAATAACATAAGATTTTGCTCTCTCATGCTAGTCAAGAAGCATGTGAATATGCAAGGGAAAAGGGGACAAACAATACTACTCTAACCAGGCTCTTAAAATTTAGTGTTTTTTTGAAGGCAAGTTAGTGAGAATATGTTTTTATAAGAGAGGACTTAATGGGACATTCCTTGCAGGAAATGTGGCTGAAACTGATGGATGTGAGTTTTCAAGGCATATCAAATAAATTGCTATCCATAAAGGAAAGAAATATAACTGATATTTATTATAATTGTTATGTGAAAAACACAGACAACATACACACACATATACACACACAAATAAGACACAAAAGATGGGGAAGATGGGAGGAATCGCACTGAAGGAAGCAAATTCAAAGGAGAATACCATAAATGGGAAAGGCACTGAGAATCCAAGACAAAAAAACAACAAAAATGAGAAAGTTAACTCTGTACCCATCAATAATTAGTTGAAGTATTCAGGACTAAATACTCCTATTCCTATAAACACGTTGTTGGAAGGATGAAAATTGAAAAAAAAAAAAAAAGGCAAAAAAGACCAACAAGAAAACAAGGAGACAAACCAAACAAAACCAGCTCGACCTTATGTTAGCCATAGGAGATTCTTCGACTATAAAGATACAATAGCTTGGAAGTTATGGATTTGGGAAAACATAGGTAGTGCAAATGGCAAAGATAAGAGAACCAATCCATTGGTGCCTATGGCAGATAGAGATATTTTATGCCTTCAAGAGACATAATATTATCAGAAAGTGTTTTGTCTTGATTGAGTATCATCACGTCAGAAACTTGGAAGAATTGCCAACAGATACACCACCAACTTGGTTGTATCTAAATGTTGGAAGCATATTAACAGAACAGAATGGAGTTGGGGACCACAATCCAATATTTTGAGGACGATGATATCCACTTGTAACACAGGACAAATCATGCAAAGGGATATGTGGGAAGGAAGAACAGACGTCATCATGGGCTCTCTAGACCACCTGAGCATAGGAGAAACATGCATAAGATGTTTCTCGGAAAACCATAAGAGAAGTTCTTCCCAAGGGCAGACCTAACATTGTCTATCAGATCCTGTGCTGAAGTAAAAACCCAGTAATAATTAATAGAAGAGAATTCATATCCTTTCTTGTATACTTATGACCACAAAGATATGAAAAAGGACAGAAATCACTTATGAATGGGAAACACAGCCACACACTAATAGGTGGAAAACACAAACACTCCCAAACTATCAATGCCTCAAAGAAGAACAATCAAAAGGAAAGTCATAAAGTACTTTCAACAAAGGAAAGTAAAGAAACTTATGAGATGATGCCAAAACATTCTTTGGGGAAAGAATATAGGGCTAAATGGGTTTATTTCAAAAAATTCAAAGCACCGAATAAAAGCAACCTAACCGATGGAATAAGGAACTAGAAAAAGATGAAATGGAATCCAAAGTGAACAGAAAAAGAGAGATAATATATATGATCATTGGAATAAAAGAAATACAAACAAAACAATAGAAAAAAATCTGGAGAACTCAATTGTCAGTTTTGAAAACTTTAACAAACGGGAATAGCCATTACCTGGATTAAACGGGGAGACTAGCATACAGATGAAATTATGAGATCATATGACAACTGATAGAGAGGAAAAAAAAATACCCGAAATGACACATCTACACAATTATTCCAGCAAATCCAACACTGAGAAAATGGATAAAATTCCAACACTGAGAAAAAGGCTAAATTCCAAGACACATATCAAATCAGGAACACATATTAAGTCAGGAACCCTACAAAACCTTAGCTCTCTAGCAGTGACTAAAGCGTTTGAAGCAGTAATCGAACACCTCCCAACACACAGAAGGTCAGATCCAAATCATTTTTCTGGTCAACATTTCTAGACATTTGATGAAGGCAATGTCGTTTCTTCTCACCAAATCCACAAATGGAGGAGGCGGGTAGACTGTAATTTACAAGTATGAACACCCAATTCAGAGAAGGACATTATAGGAAACAAATTCCATGCCATTTTCATAAGTAAAGATAATACAAATATAATTTTTCGTTTTCTCTATCTTTACCTGCTTTTGAAAGGGCCAGTTTGTTTTTATTTTAATATTTTTGTTCTGTTGAGAAAATAGGCCTATCATCCATCATTCGATTTTGACAAGTATTCACGGATGCTTTAGTTCCATATATGACCTAGAGTTCATCCTAAAACTCTAAGATGTTCCACAACTCCTCAACACCCATTAGCCAGTTCCCTCATTCCCTGCATGTCTCCTTTTTTCCTTGACTCTCAGCTTGATACCACAGAGTTCTGAGTTACTCCTGGTTTGTCTCCTTCTCTGACTTATCCCCCTTCAGTTTTTTTTTCTTCTACTAAGGGCCGTGGTATTCCTCCTAGGGCACATATGAGAGAAGCCATTTGATATTTCACTTTGTCTCCTTGCCCTTTTCATTTCACAAACCCAGTCCTGTGGCATTCACATCAGTGCAAGAACCAAGAGTTCATCCTCCCTAATGGTTGAGGAATAATCTATTGCCAATATGGACCACACCTTCTTTATCCACTAGTTTTGCAAGGACATTGCAGCTTAATCCTCAGTTCAGTTCAAGTGAGCCTTGCAGGCCATCGATGTAGGCCATTAATTTTCCTTTGATTAAAGAGACTTGGTCAACAGGTTATACCCATAAACACAGTAGGTAGAGATAAATAATGGTAAGAAGGAGTACTGTCCATAGCTCATCCTTAAGGATGATGTATAATGTCACTCTCTCATCCAAAGGATGAAACCTCAGAGAGATGGGATGATATACAAGAGGCATTGTTGTTTCTGATATCACTACAAATTTCAGAGAATTAGGAAAACTTGCCATATCTGGAGAAAGGTTGGCCTAAAAGATCATTTTCCTGGGCCACTCTTCTAGGTATTTAGTGAAGGCAATATCATGTCCTGTCATCAAATCCAGAGATGGAAGAGGCGGGTAAACTCTAATTCACAAGGAAAATGACCCAATTCAAAAAATAACATTTTAGGAAACCCACCCATGTCATTTCAATAAGAAAAGATAATAAGCAATATAATTCTTTCCTTTGATCCTGTGACTTCCTTTGGTTTTCAGAGGACCACATGTTTTTCCTGTGAATTTATGTTGTTGTTGTTGCTGTTCTGTTGAGAAAGCCTGCCTATCATCCAGCATCCTTTTTAGACAGAGTGCTCATGGATGCTTTAGTTGCATGGGCGTCCTAGTGCTCCTCCTAATATATGCCACAACTCCTGACCACCCATTAAGCAGTTCTCTTTTCTGTACCACTCAGCTGGATTCTCAGAGTCCTAAGGCACTCCTTGTGGGTCTCTCTCTCTGAGTTCTTCCCCTTCAGTATTCCCTCCCTTTACTAAGGCCAAGGAATTCCTCCCAAGGCACATATTGTGGGAAGCCATATGATATTTCCCTTTGTCTGCTTGCCTTTTCCATTTCCCAACAGCAGGGCATGGGACATTCATGTCAAGGCAAGGTCCAGGGGTTCATTCACTTCGACGGCAGAGGAATACTATGGTGCTGATATGGAACCAAACTTACAGATACACTATTCCTTGCAAGTGCATTGTGGCTCACTCCAACGGTCTGCTCGAATGGGCCTTGCAAGCCCAAGGTATACGCCATCCCTTTCCTTCTGACTAAGGAGACTTGGTCCACATGACTATACCCGTTACCACAACAAGTACAGTTAATTAATAAAGACAACGGATTCGGTCCAGGCCTCTTCACTGAGAGTTAGCTCTGATGCAGAAGTTCACGCTCCTCGAGGACTTTGCAAACGTATTAAAGGGAAAGCCAGGTAGACAGAGGCCTCTTCCCTTACCCGAGGCCACAGACGGTACCATATATCAATGCCCTCACCATTTACATCGTAAAGGAACATTCTGTAACTTAGTCATCACTGAACCATAGGCAAAAGACGCTGACAAAAAACGCTCTCACCCACAGCAAGACAAACCCCACGGAGAGCTGCTCATACACACGAGGCCTTACCTTTTCTTGATATATCTAGAAATGGTAGTGGAAAAGTACACCTTGCCGTCACCGGGGATATGTTGGCCTAAAGGAAGGTATGCTGAATGTCATTTTCCTTTCTCTATGTTTCCAGAAAGGGGAAGTTGGACATTAACCCACAAGACATCCTGAGTTCTTGATCAAGTTCAGAGGGCTCTTGTTCTGTCCATCCCGGGGCTTCCTAGTTAAAGCCATAGGACACCGAGGTCATGGGAAAGGGACAGCTGCTACAGTGAAGCAAGCATCTGTGATGTCACAAAGCTTTGAGGTCATAGCTACCACTCTTCATCAACCCAGGCCTGATCACTACACTTGACTGGAGTAGTCATGGGTGGGCCAAGAGGACCCCAAGCCGTCCCAACCCTCTGGAGCCGCCAGGGTCTCTCACCAAGGCAGTTTGTGAAGCGAGACGGTGTCACCTTCTCCATGGCCCAATTTGTAGTGTTTGGTCGTGAGTGTCAGCACCAGCCCTCTGGACCTCGGTGAAAGGCAGGGATCCCTCATTCCATATTAGCCACGACAGGCCAAGAAACTAACAGACCACAAGCAAAGCATCAGGGGAGGAAAACTGAGCCCTGCGTAAGGGTGAGACCCTCCCACCAAATCATGGAGCATCTCAACAGGAAAAGGGCCACCCAAGGGAAGCTCCAAGTGTACCCCTGCAACCGTGCCAATTAAATGTCTCGAGTCTTCCACAGCAAGCACTCGAGTACCTCGAGGGTCTCCAGAAACGGTGCCAACAAGGCCTCCCAATATTCCAAAAAGACCATGCATCCAAGGCACACTCTACACCCTAGAACCTTAGGAAGCTGGGCATGTTCCAATGGAGCCCAGAGGATGCACTATGTGTTAACAAGGAGTCAGTACAGCACGACAGACAGCGGATGCTGCAGGTTAGTGAGGACATCCAGGAAGGAAAAGAACAGGAGAATGAACAAGGGAGTTCCGAGCGAAGGTCAGGCATTTTAGGATGGTGGGAAGTTCTCTGTACCTGGTTGCCCTCCATAGGCACCTAGGTCTAATTCAATAAAACATCCATTGGCCCCAGTCAATTAATGTGCACTGTTTTTGTCTTTGTTATCTGATCCAACATGCACATGCATGTTTGGACAGAGAGGCAGAGAGATCCCATCAAGGGGTGGGACTGGAGAGGGAGAAGCTCAATTGCACCTGAGCAGAGAACCTGAGAACAGATTCAATGCCAAGGCCCTGGAATCATGAGTTGATCTGAAGGCCGCCTCTGAACTGATGGACACAACACGGGATCCAATCATTGACTTCTGAATACCTCCTTGTTCTAGACAGAACCGCTGCTCTGTCATTGTTCAGAAATGCAGGGGATAAGGATTTTGGCTTGTCAGCTGTTGCTTGAGCTATTCGGCCTGCTTGGAGAGCTGGTATAGCTTTTCCTCTTGAAGTCAGTAATTGGGCTAAGGTCAAACTATTCTCCGATGCCTATTTGCCTAAAGAGAATACCTCCATGCCTAGATTTTCCAGGGGGAATGGCACTATGTCTTTTGGTGCTCCGCTTCTGTGGAAGATGTTGGGAGACCTCTGTGCCTCTGATTCTGGAACACTGTCTCTGCTCCCAGATGAGGGTCCTTTTCAGCCCCGAGTTCTCCAATCTTGGATCAGCCCTCTTTTCTTTCTCTCACTTGTACTTCACCTACAAGAGGCACCTCTTTCATTTCCTTAAAGATTCCCTAAGCTCACTATCGTGTTCCATCATTCTGCCTTATCTCTTAGAATTTGCCTCCTTATTTTCTAGGCTTCTTCTTCCCAGTCCCTAACTGCATCCTCCACTTTTACCATGTTCCCTAACTTTGCATCCACTCTCCTGCCAATCTTCTCTTCAGGAGTTTTATGGGTACTTTTATCTCTATCAGTTTTATCTCTGTGGTTCGAGATTTCTGATATCTCCCATGTTTTCTGAAGTACAGCGAGTATCCAGGTTGCTGCTTTCTATCCCGCATCGGGCGTGTTCTATGTAGAGGTTACACTCTGACTGTCTAGTCGTTTACACTCATTCTTCCTTTACCAGGGAATCAATTGATTCTTCCATCTTTGCATTGGATCTAAGTCTCTGTCACCTCTCTGTATTCGTTAAACTTATTCTGTTTTCTAACCTGAGGGTAATTTATTTAGGAGGAAAGGATCCGTGAGTGACCCAGGGCTGGCCCTTAAGATTTTTTGAGTGCCCGCGTGTGTGTGTGTTTGTGAGTGTGTATTTGGCATGCATAGCACCTGCTGTTTGTGTTGTGGTTTACCCTCTCCTGGAGGCAGGTCATTTGCAGTAGCTCTCCTTTCCGGCCGTTTGTTGTTTTAAGGGTCCGAGCTGAATATGCTGAGGATTACCTTGGTGGGCTCTGGTGTGCGTGTGAAAGGAGAAACTCCACCAACTCAACAGAAGGCAGGCCTGCAGAATGCTGTGTTCAGAAGAGAACATGAGGTAAAAGCTTCCTTCTCGTCCATTGTGGGAGAGTCTGTTCTCCTTGGACTAAGCATCTTGGAGTGAGAAAGGCAGTCCTCCAAGTGTTCCACTGTTAGGATTTTGTGTTGGCTGGCTAGGCAGCCTCTGTCCTCACATACCTGTCATGGCCAGTAGCTCTGTCTTGATGCTGCTGTTGCGAGAGCCCAAAATTTATTATGTCCACATTGAGTCATCTCCACGAACACTGCCTTTCACGGAATCACTCCCAAGACTCATCATCTTCCCACTGCGACACCTGGTATTGTCTCTCTCTGATCGTTGTCTCCAGGCTGTATGCTCCTGGTCACTTGTTGGTGTCATATGCAGGAAAAAGATGGTTTTCTTTCAAGTCGATGTCTGCCAAGCCTGCTGATAGGAAAACTTCAGCCCTCAACACTTGTGTTGTCAAGTACTCGTCCCCTTGAGATCCTCTGCGTGTCACAGTCAACAGCACTGGGAAACAGGTAACTTGTGTGTTCCCAGTGTGCCCTGCTCTCCTGTGCTTTAGTCCTCTGCATGGGCTCAGGCCACTAATCCACAAACCAAACAAATCTCCCCTGAGCCATGTCTCCAACCTTCTCCCATCATCTCTGCAACTTCCATTCTCTTTCGTTGTGGAGTTTACCATGTAGGCTTCAGGTCAATTTCCACCCCACTGCAGTTGCTGTGGTTATCTTTCTGTTGCCTTCATGGCCTAAGAAGCATGAGGTTATTAGACACTACTACCTTCTCACTGTCTTCCATGTCACCACAATTCGTAGTGAGACATAAGCAAGAAGGAATTCTTCCACTTGTCTCTTATGGAAGTCTTGCGGAGAGCATTGGGCTTTGTCACATCTATCATTCTCAGAAAGACAACAAACAGACGATTTCACTAACTCATGACAGTCAAGAAACATACAAGAAAGAAAGGGTACTGGGACAAACAGTATGACTCTAATGAGGAATTCAAATGGTGGTATTTGTTGGAAGGCCATTTTGTGAAAACACGGGTTTCTTGAAAAGGACAAGAGATGAGATTCGTTGCAGGAGATTTCCAGGAACTGATGGAATTTGAGATTTTAAGTCATGTCAAATTGAATCCTACCCACAAGAGACGGAATTCCATTCTCTCGTATTTTAAAAATAATTGTGATTTGAAACACACACACACCACACAGCATTAACACACGCACATGAACACACACAAAGATAAGACATGCAAAAGATGGGGAGGAAGTGAGGTAACGTACCAATGAAACAACCACAAGTAAATACCATATAGGTGAAAGACAAATACAATCCAAGTGAGAATTCATCCGAAATGACAAAGTGAACTACTACCTATAAATAATACATTCATTACTCAGGTCTAAAGTCCCACTTCAACACAAACAGTTTGAAAGAGTTGTTCATATTCCAAATCAAAAATTAAAAAATTAGAAAACTTCCATAAGAAAACAGCAAATATTAAACAAGCTCGTCCTTCTGTTGATCATAGGAGATTTCCTTCGACTATAAAGATACTCATAGCTTGCAAGTGAAGAAATCGGGAAGATGTAGGTTATGCTATTCCCAAAAAGAAGAGAGCCAAGGTGTTTGTGCCTAAGTCAGCGAGAGTGATTTTATGCCTTTGAGAAACAAAAGCTAAGCGGAAGGTTTTTTGTCTTGATGGAGCCTCAAAACAACAGAAACCTGGAAGAATTGCCAACATATACACTACGAACAAGGGTGTATATAAACGTTGGTAAACTATGAACACACTGGAACGGAGATGGCGTCTTTTATCCAATACTGTTGGTAACTATGATATCCACGTTAAGCACAGGACAGATCATCTGGATGGGAAGGTGCTAAGGAATAACAGACGCCCACATGGGCATTCGAGACCACCTGAACTTTGGGGATCCATGAGTAAGATTGCGTCTCTGAGGACAATAAGATATGCTCTTCCCAGCGGCAGACCTAACTTTGTCTATCGCAGGTCATGAGCTCGAGTCCAAATCCAGTCGTAATTCATAGAAGAGAAGTCAAAACCTATCCTGTGCACTGATGATCACAAAGTTATGAAAACAGGAAGATAAGACTTTCAAATAGGAAATACAGCCAGACACTAAAAGTGGAAAACACAACACACTCCCGAACTACAAAGAAGGCAAGAAAGAAAATCCAAAGGAAAATCAGAAAGAGCCATGAACGAAGGAATTCTAAGAAACTTAGAGGAGGATGCCAAAACATTTTATGGGGAAACCATATAGGGTTAAATGCATGCATTTCCAAAATATAAAAGTACTGAAAAAGAAAGCCACCTAAAAGGACAACTGAAGGAACAAATGAAGAAAAACCGAACTCCAAAGTTAACAGAGAAATTCAAATCAGACGTGTAATTATCAAAATGAAGGAAATACAAACAAACCAATAGGAAAAAAATCAGGGGATCTCACACTTGAGTGTTGACAACATGAACAAACCACAGAAGCCATTACTGGGATAAAACAGGGAGACAAGCACACAGCTGCAAGTATGAAACCACATGACAACTGGTAGCAAGGAAAAAAGAATAACCGAAAAGGCATATCCACACAGTTATGCTAGCAAATCCAAGAACTGAGAGAAAAGGATAAATTCCCAGACACATAGAAACTTCCAAGATTAGGTCAGGAAACCTACCAAATCTCAGCTCTCTAGTAGAGACGGAAGCATTTGAAACAGTAATCCAACCCCTGCCAACACACAAAGACAAGGTCAAGTCATTTGCTTGGGCCACTCTTCTAGGTATTTAGTGAAAGCATTGAAATGTCCTCTCATCAAATCCAGAGATGGAAGAGGCGGGTAAACTCTAATTCACAAGGATAAAGACCAAATTCAAAGAAGGACATTTTAGGCAACCCACCCATGTCATTTCAATAAGGAAAGATAATAAGCAATATAATTCCTATCTTTTCTCCTTGTGAATTCCTTTGATTTTGAGAGGTCTCATTGTTTTCCTGTCAATTGATGTTGTTGTCCTTGCTGTTCTGTTGAGAAAGCCTGCCTATCATCCATCATCCGTTTATGATAGAGTATTCATGGATGCTTTAGTTGCATGGACGTCCTAGTGCTCCTCCTAATATATGCCACATTCTTGACCACCCATTAAGCAGTCCTCTTTTCGGTAACCCTCAGCTGGATTCTCAGAGTCCTGTGTCACTCCTGATGGGTCTCCTTCTCTGACTTCTGGCGCTTCATTATTCCTTCCTTTACTAGGGCCAAGGTATTCCTCCCAAGGTACATACTGTGGGAAGCCATATGATATTTCCCTTTGTCTGCTTGCCTTTTCCATTTCCCAACAGCAGGGCATGGGACATTCATGTCAAGGCAAGGTCCAGGGGTTCATTCACTTCGACGGCAGAGGAACACTGTGGTGCCGAAATGGACCCAAACTTCCTGATCCGCTAGTGATTACAAGGGCATTGCGGCTCACTCCAAGGGTCTGCTGGAATGGGCTTTGCTAGCCGTCAGTATACGCCGTCCCTTTCCTTCTGACTTAAGAGACATGGTCCACATGTCTATAACACTTACCAAAATAAGTACAGTTAACTAATAATGACAACGGGTTCGGTCCAGGCCTCTTCATTGAGATTTAGCTCAGATGCAGAAGGTCACTCTCCTCGTATAGTTTGCAAAGGTATTTAAGGGAAATCCAGGTAGACAGAGGCCTCATCCCTTAGCCGCGTGTTTCAGAACACGAGGAGACAAGGGCACAGATGGCACCATATATCGATGCCCTCAACTTTTACCTCGAAAAGCGACTTTCCGTACCTTAGTCATCACTGACCCATAGGCAAAAGACGCTGACAAAGTACGCTCTCACCCACAGGACAACAAACCCCACGGAGAGCTGCTCATACCCGCGAGCCCACACTTTTCTTGAGAAATCTAGAAATTGTAGTGGGAAAAGACACCTTGCCGTCTCCCGGGATATGTTGGCCTAAAGGAAGGTATACTGAATGTCATTTTCCTTCCTCTATGTCTCCAGTAAGGGGAAGTTGGACATTAACCCACAAGACATCATGAGATCTTGATCAGGTTCAGAGGGCTCTTGTTCTGTCCTTCCCGGGGCTTCCTACTTAAAGCCATAGGACACCAAGGTCATGGGAGAGGGACAGCAGCTTCAGTGAAGCCAGCATCTGTGATGTCACAAAGCTTTGAGATCATAGCAACCACTCCTTATCAAACCAGGCTTGATCACTACACTTGACTGGAGTAGTCATGGGTGGGCCAAGAGGACCCCAAGCCGTCCCAACCCACTGGAGCCGCCTGGGTCTCTCACCAAGGCAGTTAGTGAAGCGAGTCGGTGTCACCTTCTCCATGGCCCAATTCGTAGTGTTTGTTCGTGAGTGTCAGCACCAGCCCTCTGGACCTCGGAGAAAGGCAAGGATCCCTCATTCCATCTTAGCCACGACAGGCCAAGAAACTAACAGACCACAAGAAAACCTCAGGGGAGGAAAACGAAGCGCTGCATAAAGGTGAGACCCTCCCACCAAATCCCGGAGCATCTCAACAGGAAAAGGGCCTCCCAAGGGAAGAAACAAGTGAACCCCCGCAACCGTGCCAAAGACATGTCTGGAGTCTTCCACAGCAAGCAAACGAGTACCTCGAGCATCTCCAGAAACGGTGCCAACAAGGCCTCCCAATCTTCCAAAAAGACCATGCATCCAAGGCACACTCTACACCTTAGAACCTTAGGTCCAGGACGGACTCATGTTCTTAGAGTCCACAGGAGCCAACGGAGAGCATGTTGGAAGAGACCCATAGCCAAGTGAAGCCATTTGAAAGACTTCCGTGCCCGCTTCAGGAAGACAACTTGTATGTGCAAAAAGACGAATTGGGAGGATTCGAAGTGGAAGAACTTTGAGCACTCCCTCAGGGTGGAGCAGCTACCCTCTGCGGAACTGCATGGAGATGTGGCAGCACAAGCCTGCCTTCACCCTCTCATGACCATCCCCCAAATGGTTACATGCGATAAGCAAACAGTGCCTCTTGAGGAAGATGGGCATGTTCCAATGGAGCCCCGAGAAGATGCACAATGTGTTAACAAGGCACGACAGACAGCGGATGCTGCCGTTTGGTGAGGAGATCCAGAAAGGCAAAGAACAGGAGAATGAACAAGGGAGCTCCGTGCGAAGGTCGGGCATTTTAGGATGGTGGGAGGATCTCTGTACCTGGCTGCCCTCCATAGGCACCTGGGTCCAAATTCAATAAAACATCCTTTGGCCCCAGTCAATTATTGTGCACTGTTTTGTCTTTGTTATCTTATCCAACGTGCAATTGCACGTTTGGACAGAGAGGCAGAGAGATCCCAATCAGAGGGTGGAGCTGGAGAGGGAGAATCTTAATTGCACCTGAGAAGAGAACCTGAGAACAGAGTCAATGCCAAGGCCCTGGAATCATGAGTTGATCTGAAGGGAGCCTCTGACCTGATGGACACATCCCAGGTCCAAACCATTGACTTCTGAATACCTCCTGATTCTAGACAGAACCGCTGATCTGTCATTGTTCAGAAATGCAGGGGATAAGGATTTTGGCTTGGCTGCTTTTGCTTGAGCTATTCGGCCTGCTTCGAGAGCTGGTATAGCTTTTCCTCTTGAAGGCAGTGATTGAGATATGGACAAACTATTCTCCGATGCCTATTTGCCTAAAGAGAATACCTCCATGCCTAGATTTTCCAGGGTGAATGACACTATGTCTTTAGGTGCTCCGCTTCTGTGGAAGGTGTTGGTAGTCCTCTGTGCCTCTGATTCTAGACCACTTTCTCTGCTCCCAGATGAGGGTCCTTTTCAGCCCCGAGTTCTCCAATCTAGGATCAGCCCTCTTTTTTTTCTCTCACTCTTACTTCACCTACAAGAGGAACATCTTTCATTATCTTGGAGATTCCCTAAGCTCGACATCATGTTCCTTCATTCTGACTTCTCAGAATTTGTGTCCTTATTTTCTAGGCTTGTTCTTCCCGGTTCCTAATTGGATCCTCCAATTCTACCATGTTCCTGAACTTTGCATCCAGTCTCCTGCCAATCTTCTTCTCAGGAGTTCTTTAGGTGCTTTTATTTTTATCAGTTTTATCTCTGTGGTTTGAGACTCTCTGATATCTCCCATGTTTTCTGATGTGGAGCGAGTATCCAGGCCGCTGCTTTCTATCCCGCATCGGGCATGTTCTATGTAAAGGTTTCACTCTGACTGCCTAGTCGTTTTCACTCCTTCTTCCTTAACCTGGAATCAATTGATTCTTCCATCTTTGCATTGGACCTAAGTCTCTGTCACCTCTCTGTATTCGTTAAACTCATTCTGTTTTCTAATCTGACGGTAATTTATATAGGAGGAAGTGATCTGTGATTGACCCAGGGCTGGCCCTTAAGATTTGTTGAGTGCGTGCGTGTGTGTGTGTTTGTGAGTGTGTATAGGGCATGCATGCCACCTGCTGTTTGTGTTGTGGCTGACCTTGTCCTGGAGGCCAGTCATTTGCAGTAGCTCTCCGTTCCGGCCGTTTATTGTTTTTAGGGTCTGGGCTGAATACGCTGAGGTTTACATTGGTGGGCTCAGTGTGCCTGTGAAAAGAGAAACTCAACCAACTCCACAGAATGCAGGCCTGCAGAATGCTGTGTTCAGTAGAGAACATGAGGTCAAAACTTTCTTCTCGTCCCCTAGGGGAGAGTCTGTTCACCTTGGACTAAGCATCTTGGACTGAGGAAGGCAGTTCTCCAAGTGTTCCACTGTTGGGATTTCGTCTGGCTGACTAGGCAACCTCTGACCTCACATACCTGTCGTGGCCAGTAGCTCTGTCTTTATGCTGCTGTTGTGAAAGCCCAAAATTTATTATGTCCACATTGAGTCATCTCCACGAACACTGCCTTTCATGGAATCACTCCCACGCCTCATCATCTTCCCACTGTGTCTCTTGGAATTGTCTCTCTCTGATCCTTGTCTCCAGGCTGTCTGCTCCTGGTCGCTTGTTGGTGTCATATGCAGGAAAAAGATTGTGTTTTCAAGTCGATGTCTGCCAAGCCTGCTAATAGGAAAACTCAGCCCTCAACACTTGTGTTGTCAAGTACTCGTGCCCTTCAGAACCTCTGCGTGTCAGAGTCAATGGCATTGGGAAACAGGTTCCTTGTGCATTCCCAGTGTGCCCTGCACTCCTGTGCTTTGATCCTCTGCATGGGCTCCAGCCCTCTGATCCAGGAACCAACCAAATCACCCCTGAGCCATGTCTCCAACCTTCTCCCATCATCTCTGCAACTTCCGTTCTCTTTCGCTGTGGAGTTTACCTTGTAGGATTCAGGTCAATTTCCAATCCACTGCATTTGTTGTGTTCATCTTCCTGATGCCTCCATGGCTGAAAAAGCATAAGGCTATTAGACACTACTACCATCTCACTGTCTTCCATGTCACCACAATTCGTACTGAAACATAAGCAAGAAGGAATTCTTCCACTTGTCTCTTATGGCAGTCTTGCGGAGAGCATTGGGTTTTGTCACATCTATTATAATCAGAAAGACAGCAGTCAAACGATTTCACTAACTCATGACAGTTAAGAAACCTACGAAAAAGAAAGGGTATTGGGACAAACAGTATGACTCTAATGAGTAATTCAAATGGTGGTGTTTGTTGGAAGGCCGTTTTGTGAGAACACGGATTCCTTGAAGAGGACAAGTGATGACATTCCTTGCAGGAGATTTTCTGAAACTAATGGAATGTGAGTTTTCAAGGCATGTCAAATTCAATTGCTACCCACAAGAGACCGAATTCCATTCTCTCGTATTTTAATAATAATTGTGATGTGAAACACACACACACCACACAACATTAACACATGCACACACACATGACACACATACAAAGATAAGACATGAAAAGGAAGGGGAGGAAGCAAGGAATCGTACCAATGAAGCAACCCCAAAAAATACCATATATGTGAAAGGCAAATAGAATCCAAGTGAGAAGCCAACCGAAATGAGAAAGTGAACTATTACCTATCAATAATACATTCATTAATCATGTCTAAAGTCTCCTGTCACACAATCAGTTTGTAAGAGTGGTTGAAATTCCAAATAAAAAAAAATAATAATTAGAAAACATCCATAAGAAAACAGCAAATATTAAACAAGCTCGTCCTTCTTTTGCTCATAGCAGATTTCCATCGACTATAAAGATACTCATAGCTTGCAAGTGAAGACATCGGAAAGACGTAGGTGATGCTTTTCCCAAGGAGAGGAGAGCCAAAGTGTTTGTGCCTAAGTCAGCGAGAGTGATTTTTATGCCTTCGAGAGACAAAAGCTAAGCGGAAGGTGTTTTGTCTTGATGGAGCATCAAAACAACAGAAACCTGGAAGAATTGCCAACATATACTCCACGAACAAGGGTGTGTCAAAACGTTGGAAGCTTATAAACACACTGGAACGGAGATGGCAACTTTTATCCAATACTATAGGCAACTATGATATCCACGTTAAGCACAGGACAGATCATCTGCATGGGAAGGTGCTAAGGAATACAGACGTCCACATGGGCATTGAGACCACCTGAAATTTGGGGATCCATGAGTAAGATTGCATCTCTGAGGACAATAATATATGCTCTTCCCAGCGGCAGACCTAACTTTGGCTATCGCAGGTCATGAGCTCGAGTCCAAATCCAGTCGTAATACATGGAAGAGAAGTCAAAACCTATCCTGTGCAATTATGATCACGAACGTATGAAACAAAAGATATCACTTTCAAATTTGAAATACAGCCAGACTCTAAAAGTGGAAAACACAACACACTCACGAACTACAATGAATGCAAGAAAGAAAATCCAAAGGAAAAGCAGAAAGAGCCATGAACGAAGGAATTCTAAGAAACATAGAAGAGAATGCCGAAACATTTTATGGGGAAACCATATGGGATTAAATGCATGCATTTCAAAATTTAAAAACACTGAAAAAGAAATCCAACTAAAAGGACAACTGAAGGAACAAGATGAAGAAAAACCGAACTCCAAAGTTAACAGAGAAATTGAAATCAGTCATGTGATTATCAAAATGAAGGAAATACAAACAAACCAGTAGGAAAAGAATCAGGAGATCTCACACTTGAGTTTTGACAACACGAACAAACCGTAGAAGCCATTACTGGGATAAAACAGGGAGACAAGCACACAGCTGCAAGTATGAAACCACATGACAACTGGTAGCAAGGAAAAAAGAATAAGCGAAAAGGCATATCCACACATTTATGCTAGCAAATCCAAGAACTGAGAGAAAAGGATAAATTCCCAGACACATAGAAATTTCCAAGATTAGGTCAGGAAACCTACAAAATCTCAGCTCTCTAGTAGTGACAGAAGCATTTGAAGCAGTAATCCAACCCCTGCCAACACACAGAAGGCCAGGTCAAGTCATTTGCTTGGGCCACGCTTCTAGGTATTTAGTGAAGGCATTGTCATGTCCTCTCATCAAATCCAGAGATGGAAGAGGCGGGTAAACTCTAATTCACAAGGATAAAGACCCAATTCAAAGAAGGACATTTTAGGAAACCCACCCATGTCATTTCAACAGGAAAGATAATAAACAATATAATTCTTTTCTTTTCTCCCTCTAACTTCCTTTGATTTTGAGAGGGCAGCATTGTTTTCCTGTCTATTTATGTTGTTGTTGTTGCTGTTCTGTTGAGAAAGCCTGCCTATCATCCATCATCCGTTTTGGACAGAGTATTTACGAATGCTTTAGTTGCATGGACGTACTGGTGCTCCTCCGAATATATGCCACAACTCCTGACCACCCATTAAGCAGTTCTTTTTTCAGTAACCCTCAGCTGGATTCTTAGAGTCCTGAGTCACTCCTGGTGGGTCTCCTTCTCTGACTTCTTGCCCTTCATTATTCCCTTCCTTTATTAGGGCCAAGGTATTCCTCCCGAGGCACATATTGTGGGAATCCATATGATATTTCCCTTTGTCTGCTTGCCTTTTCCATTTCCCAACAGCAGGGCATGGGACATTCATGTCAAGGCAAGGTCCAGGGATTCATTCACTTTGACGGCAGAGGAATACTGTGGTGCTGAAATGGGCCCAACATTCCTGATACACTAGTCCTTGCAAGGGCATTGCGGCTCACTCCAACGGTCTGCTGGAATGGGCCTTGCAAGCCGTCAGTATACGCCGTACCTTTCCTTCTGACTTGGTCCACATGTCTATACCCGTTACCACAACAAGTACAGTAAACTACTAATGACAACGGGTTCGGTCCAGGCCTCTTCATTGAGAGTTATTTCTGATGCAGAAGTTCACTCTCCTCGAGGACTTTGCAAAGGTATTTAAGGGAAAGCCATGTAGACAGAGGCCTTATCCCTTAGCCGCGTGTTGCAGAACACGAGGAGACGAGGCCACAGACGGCACCATATATCGATGGCCTCACCTTTTACCTCAGAAAGGACTTTCTGTACCTTCGTCATCACTGACCCATAGGCAAAAGACTCTGACAAAGTATACGGTCTCACCCACAGAACGACAAACACCACAGAGAGCTGATCATACCCGTGAGGCCTCACTTTTTCTTGAGATATCTAGAAATTGTAGTGGAAAAGGACACCTGCTGTCTCCGGATATATGTTGGCCTAAAGGAAGGTATACTGAATGTCATTTCCTTCATCTATGTCTCCAGAAAGGGGAAGTTGGACTTTAACCCACAAGACATCCTGATTTCTCAATCAGGTTCAGAAGGCTCTTGTTCTGTCCTTCCCGGGGCTTCCTACTTAAAGCCATAGGACACCAAGGACATGGAAGAGGAACAGCAGCTTCAGTGAAGCCAGCATCTGTGCTGTCACAAAGCTTTGAGGTCATAGCAACCACTCCTCATCAACCCAGGCCTGATCACTACACTTGACTGGAGTAGTCATGGGTGGGCAAATAAAACCCCAAGCCGTCCCAACCCGCTGGAGCCGCCTGGGTCTCTCACCAAAGCAGTTTGCGTAGTGAGTCTGTGTCACCTTCTCCATGTCCCAATTCGTAGTGTTTGTTCGTGAGTGTCAGCACCAGCCCTCTGGACCTTGGAGAAAGGCAAGAATCCCTCATTCCAACTTAGCCACGACAGGCCAAGAAGCTAACAGACCGCAAGCAAAGCCTCAGGGGAGGAAAACTGAGCCCTGCATAAAGGTGAGACCCTCCCACCAAATTGCGGAGCATCTCAACAGGAAAAGGGCCTCCCAAGGGAAGCTCCAAGTGAACCCCTGCAACCGTGCCAAAGACATGTCTGGAGTCTTCCACAGCATGCACTCGAGTACCTCGAGGGTCTCCAGAAACGGTGCCAACAAGGCCTCCCAATCTTCCAAAAAGACCATGCATCCAAGGCACACTATACACCCGAGAACCTTAGGTCCAAGATGGACTCATGTTCTTGGAGTCCACAGGAGCCAACGGAGAGCATGTTGGAAGAGACCCATAGCCCAAGTGAAGCCATCTGAAAGACTTCTGTGCCCGTTTCAGGAAGACAACTTGTATGTGCAAAAGGACGCATTGAAGAGGATTCGAATGTGAAGAACCTTGAGCACTCCCTCAGGGTGGAGCAGCTACTCTCTGTGGAACTGCATGGAGATGTGGCAGCACAGGCCTGCCTTCACCCTCTCATAATCATCCCCCAAAGGTTACATGCGATAAGCAAACAGTGCCTCTTGAGGAAGATGGGCATGTTCCAATGGAGCCCCGAGAGGATGCACAATGTGTTAACAAGGGGTCAGTACAGCACTACAGACAGCGGATGCTGCAGGTTGGTGAGGAGGTCCAGGTAGGCAAAGAACAGGAGAATGAACAAGGGAGCTCTGAGCAAAGGTCGGGCATTTTAAGATGGTGGGAGGTTCTCTGTACCTGGCTGCCCTCCATAAGAAATAAGCGCATAATCAAGTTCCACCGATCCTTTTTCTCTCTCTGGATTTGCTCTGTATTTTCCAGTATTTGTCTTCTAGATTACCAATTTGATCCTCTGCTTCTTCCACCTTCCTGGCCATTCAGACTTTCTGCTGGTCGAAACCACTGGCATAAGGATGCATGCTCCTTTTGGGTTCCCAGTGTGCACTGTCCCGTGCCTCCTTTCCTTGGATTATCTCACTGCCCTCTGAAGCACCTATCCCTTGTCTCCCCTAATCACGTCTCTAGTTTTCTCCCAAAGTCTCTGCGACTTCTTTTATCTTTTGCTGTGGCATTTACTTTGTAGCCTTCAGGTCTCCATGTTGCACTTGATATAGTAATATTTTAGTTGTGTTGCTGGCTAAAGACAAGCCTGGATTTCCCAGACACTACTAACATCTCATTGTCCTCCAAAAGCACCACGGACTCTATCCCAGCCATAACCAAGCTGGAATTCTTTCCACTTGCCTTATGGAGCATAATTTTGGAAAGCATAGGGCTATGTCACATCTATCAGTCTCAAAGAGACAAATAACATACGACTTTGCTCCCTCATGTTAGTCAAGGAGCATGTGAATATGCAAGGGAAAAGGGGACAAACAATACCACTCTAACCAGGCTCTTAAAATTTGGTGTTTTTTTGAAGGCAATTTAGTGAGAATATGAGTTTATAAAAGAGGACTTAATGGGACATTCCTTGCAGGAAATGTGGCTGAAAGTAATGGAATGTGAGTTTTCAAGGCATATCAAATTGAATTGCTATCCATAAAGGAAAGAAATCTAACTACTTAATATTTAATTATAATTGCTATGTGAAACACACAGACAACATACACACACACACACACATACACACACAACTAAGACACACAAAAGATGAGGAAGAAGGGAGGAATCACACGAAGGAAGCAAACCCAAAGGAAAATACCATAAATGGGAAAGGCACTGAAAATCCAAGTGAAAAAAAACAACAAAAATGAGAAAGTTAAGTCTGTACCCATCGATAATTAGTTGAAGTATTCAGGACTAAATACTCCTATTCCTATAAACACATTGTTGGAAAGATGAAAATTGAAAAAAAAAAAGTCAAAAAAGACCAACAAGAAAACAAACAGACAAACAAACAAAACAAAACCAGCTCGACCTTATGTTAGCCATAGGCGATCTTTCGACTATAAAGATACAATAGCTTGGAAGTTATGGATTTGGGAAAACATAGGTAGTGCAATTGGCAAAGATAAGAGAACCAATCCATTGGTGCCTATGGCAGATAGAGAAATTTTATGTCTTCAAGAGACAAAATATTACCAGAAGGTGTTTTGTCTTGATTGAGCATCAAACTTCAGAAACTTGGAAGAATTGCCAACAGATACACCACCAACTTGGTTGTATCTAAAAGTTAGAAGCATATTAACAGAACAGAAGGGAGTTGGGGACCACAATCCAATACTATGAGGACGATGATATCCACTTTTAGCACAGGACAAATCATGCAGAGGGATAGGTGGGAAGGAAGAACAGACGTCATCATGGGCTCTCTAGACCACCTGAGCATAGGAGAAAAATGCATAAGATTGTGTCTCGGAGAACCATAAGAGAAGTTCTTCCCAAGGGCAGACCTAACATTGTCTATCAGATCCTGTGCTGAAGTAAAAACCCAGTAATAATTAATAGAAGAGAATTCATATCCTTGCTTGTGTACTTATGACCACAAAGATATGAAAAAGGAAAGAAATCACTTATGAATGGGAAACACAGCCACACACTAATAGGTGGAAAACACAAACACTCCCAAAGTATCAAAGCCTCAAAGAAGGACAATCAAAAGGAAAGTCATAAAGTACTTTCAACAAAGGAAAGTAAAGAAACTTATGAGATGATGCCAAAACATTCTTTGGGGAAAGAATATAGGGCTAAATGTGTTTACTTCAAAAAATTCAAAGCACCGAATAAAACCAACCTAACCGATGGAATAAGGAACTAGAAAAAGATGAAATGGAATCCAAAGCGAACAGAAAAAGATATAATATATATGATTATTGGAATAAAAGAAATACAAACAAAACAATAGAAATAAATCCGGAGAACTCAATTGTCAGTTTTGAAAACTTTAACAAACGGGAATAGCCTTTACCTGGATTAAACAGGGAGACTAGCATACAGATGAAATTATAAGATCATATGAAAACTGATAGAAAGGAAAAAAAATAACTGATATGACACATCTACACAATTATTTTAACAAATCCAACACTGAGAAAAAGGATAAAATTCCAACACTGAGAAAAAGGCTAAATTCCAAGACACATATCAAATCAGGAACACATATTAAGTCAGGAACCCTACAAAACCTTAGCTCTCTAGTAGTGACTAAAGCGTTTGAAGCAGTAATCGAACACCTCCCAACACACAGAAGGTCAGATCCAAATCATTTTTCTGGTCAACATTTCTAGACATTTGATGAAGGCAATGTCGTTTCTTCTCATCAAATCCACAAATGGAGGAGGCGGGTAGACTGTAATTTACAAGTATGAACACCCAATTCAGATAAGGACATTATAGGAAACAAATTCCATGCCATTTTCACAAGTAAAGATAATAAAAATATAATTTTTCGTTTCTCTGTCTATCTTTACCTACTTTTGAAAGCGCCAGTTTGTTTTTATTTTAATTTTTTGTTCTGTTGAGAAAATAGGCCTATCATCCATCATTCGATTTTGACAAATATTCACAGATGCTTTAGTTACATATATGACCTAGAGTTCATCCTAAAACTCTAAGATGTTCCACAACTCCTCAACACCATTAGCCAGTTCCCTCATTTCCTGCATGTCTTTCTTTTCTGTAACCTCAGAGTACTGAGTCACTTCTGGTTTGTCTCCTTCTGTGACTTCTTCCCCTTCCATTTCCACTTCTTTCTACTAAGGCCCATGGTATTCATCCTGGGGCACATATGAGAGAAGCCATATTATATTTCCCTTTGTCTGCTTGCCTTTTTCATTTGGCATCCTGTGATATTCATGTCAATGCAAGTACCAGGGGTTCATCCTCTGTGATGGCTGAGGAATACTCTGTTGCAATTGTGGACTGCACCTTCTTTATCCAATAGTCCTTGTGAGGGCAATGCAACTCAATCCACAGTTCTGATCTATTGGGCCTTGCAGGCCATCCATAAGAGCCGTTCATTTTCCTCTGATTAATGAGAAGTAGTCAACATGGCTATACCCATTACCACAGCAGTTAGAGTTAACTAAGATGACAAGGAGTGCTCTCATGGGTTCTTCCTTAAGGGTTAGTTATCATGCAGAATGTCAATATTTTTGAAGCATTTGAAAATCTGTCCAAGATAAAGCCAGGTAGACAGAGCCCTAATCCCTTATGAATAGTGTTTCTTAACACGAGGAGATGAGGACACAGACAGCATAATACATACATATTCTAACATTTATCCTTGAAAAAGGACTTCCCGTCCCTTAGTCATTACTGATCCATAGGTAAAAGATGCTGAGCAAGGACTCTGTTACCCACAGGATGACAAACATCACAGAGAGCTGATGATACCCAGAGCCTCACTGTTTATTGAGATCTCTAGAAATTGCAGTGGAAATAGGAAAACCTTGCCATCTCTGGAGAAATGTTAGTCTAAAAAAAAAAAAGGTATGCTGTACATCATTTTCTTTTCTATTTTTCTAGAAAGGGAAAGTGGAAATTAACACATAGACAACCTAAGTTTTTGATCAGGCTCAGGAATCTTTTTAGCCCTTCCCTGGCTTCCTACCTAAAGCCAAAGGACTCAAAGGTTATGAGAGAGGGACTGCTGCTTCAGTTAAGACAGCTTCTCTGATGTCACAAACCTTTGAGGTCATAGCAACCCCTCCTCCCCAAACCACGCCTGATCTACACTTGGATGTTGTAGTCATGAATGGTCCAAGAGGATCCACAGCTCCCCCAAAAACTGTAGCTGCCTGGGTCTCTCACCAAGTCAGTTTGAGAAGCGAGTCAGTGTAGCATTCTCCATGGCCGATTTTGTTGTCTATTGTCGTGACAGTTACAAAAGTCTTCTCGACTCCAGAGAGAGACAAGTATCCCCCAATCCATCTTACCCACGAAAGGCCAAGAAAGAATCAGGTCTCAAAAAGAGACAGGGGATGAACTCCATGTCCTGCATATGTTATGGTCCTCCCTCCCAATCAGGGCGCTTCTGACCAGGAAAAGTGCCACCCAAGGAAATCTCATAGGGAACACCTGCAACCCTGCCAAAGTTATGTCTGGAGTCTACAACAGCAAGGATATGAGTTCCTCTGGCATCTCAAGAAATCATGGCATAGGGCCTCCCAATCTTCAAAACTGACCAAGCACCAAAGTCAGTCTCTACACCATAGAACCTGAGTCCCAGAATGGACTCATTTACTTGGAGTCCACAGGAGCAAGCATGAAGCATGTTGGAGGAGACCTATAGCACAAGGGAAGCCATCTGAATGACACTCTTGCTTGTTTCAAGATAAAAGACAAATGGAAGAGGACTCTAATGTTGCAGAAACTTGAGCATGCCCACAGGGTGGTGTAGCTACCATCTGAAGAACTGAATTGAGATATGGCAGCACATGCCTGCCTTAACCTTCTAATTACCATCCCCCTAATGGTTTCAGGTAATAACCAAACGGTGCTTCTTGCAGAAGATGGGCATGTTCTAATGGAACCAGGAAAGGATGAACAATGTGACAACAAAGGGCCACTATACTGGGACATACAGTGGGTGATACAGGTTGTTGAGGAGGTAAAGGAAGACAAAAAACAGGAGAATGGACAAAGGAGCACAGAGTGAAGCCCGGCACTTTAAGATGGTGGGAGGTGCTCTGTACCTACCTGCATTCCATAGGGACATAGATCCAAATTTAATAAACAATACTCTGGCCCTAGTAAATCATTGTAAACTTTTTAAAAATTATTTATGTCCAACAATATACATGAACGTACTTGAGAGAGAAACAGAAAGATCACACTCACGGGTTGGAGATGTGGTGGGGAATCAGAGTTGCCCTTGAACAGGGAACTCGAGACAAGAGACAAGGCCATGACCCTGGTATCATGAGCTGAGCTGAAGGCCGTTTCTGAACTGATGGACACACCCCAGGACCCAATCTTTGTCTTCTTCATACCTCAGAGTTCTAGACAGAATCACTGCTTTGTCATTGTTCAGAAATGCAGGGAATACGCATTTTGGCTTGGGCTGGGGTTGATTGTTCTATCCGACCTGCTTTGAGAGCTGGTATAACTGGTCGCCTTGAAGTCAGTGACTTGAATATGGAAAAACTACTCTCACACACATTTTTGCATTACGAGAATAACTCCCTTGCTATATTTTGCATGGGGATGACACTGTATTGTATTGCTCTGTATCTGTTGATGGTGATGGGAGTACTCTGTGCCTCTTAATATGGAGCTCTGTTTCTACTCCAAGATCAGGGACATTTTCAGCTCTGATTTCTCAAAGAAATATTTGGCCTTCTTTATTCTTTCACTCCTAGGTGTGCAAGAATAGGCACCTCTTTTTTTTTTTCCCCCTTGGAGTTGATGATTTCCATAAGCTTATGGTCATGTTCCATCATTCTTCCTTTTCTCTTTCACTTACCTTCCATTATTCTCCAGTATTTTTCTACCACGTCACTAATTGTATTTTTTGCTTCTGCCAGCTTCTTGGCCTTGCAACCAGTCTGCTACCAATCTTATTATCAGAGACCCTAGATTTTATTTTTTTATCACTTTTATCTCTGTGGTAGGAGACTCCCTGATGTCTTCTGTCTTTTTCTATGTACAGTGAGTATTCTGGATATTGCTTTCCATCCTTCATCGGGCTTGTTACTTTTAAAGGTTTAACTTTGATTGTTTGGCTATGATCATTTCTAATTCTTTTCCTCAGCATCAATTGAGTCTTCCATTATTGCATTGGATCCAGGTCTCTGTCTTCTTCTCTCTATACACAAAGCCCATTTTGTTTTCTACCCTTAGGGTAATGCCTTTAGGAAGAAGAGATCATGGGGTGGCCAAGGTCTGGCCATTGAGGAAGTCTCGGGTACATACCCTCTGTTGTTGTGTTGTGGCTGTCCCCTGACATTAAGACCGTCTTCTGCAGGGTCTCTCCTTGCATGCCATTTTAGTGTTTTGGGCTGAATATGGTGTGGTTTAATTTAGTGTGCACTGGTTTGCCTAAGAAAGGATACATTCAACCAACTCAATAGACAAACGCCTGCAGAAAGCTGTGTTTTAAAGAGAGCATGGTAAAAGTGATTTCTTCTAGTCCCTTACTGGAGAGTCTGTTCTCCTTTGGCTAAGCAACTTGGACTGAGGAAGACAGTCTCCACAGTGTTTCATGGTTTGGACTTCGTTTTTGTACGTGAGGCAGCTAATGTCCTCACCGTCCTGTCTTTGCCAGTAGTTCGGTCTTTATGCTGTTTGTGCTAGAGCCCCAATTTACTTTTGCACCCATCAAATCATCTCCAAGAGCTGTGCCTCTCACAGATACACTGCCAGAAACCACCATCTTTCTTCTGTGTCTGCTGGTACTGTCTCTGATCATGATTTCCAGGCTGTTTGCACCTGGTTGTTTGTTGGTGTCCTCTCCAGGAGAAACACAGTGTTCTCTCAAATCGATATCTGCCAAGACAGATGATCTGAAAAATCCAGACTCAACAAGGACTTGGCAAGGACTTGTACCATTCAGATAAGCTGCTGGTTAGAGCAAGTGGCATTGGGAAACATACTACCTGTGGGTTCCCAGTGTTGTCATCTCTCCTGTGCCTTTGCTTTTGCATTGGCTTACTGCTGTCTGAAGCACCACCGCCTACTTCTCCCTAAGCCATGTCTCCAATTTTCTCCCATGGTCTCTTTGACTTCTTTTCTCTTTTGCTGTAGAGTTTGGTCTGTAGGCTTCAGGTCAATTTCCAACAATCACAGTTGATGTAGTCATCTTCCAGTTGTGTTCATGGCTAATGACAAGCCTGGAGTTCCCAGAGACTACTAACATCTCATTATCTTCCAAAGGCATCACAGACTCTTACCCAGCCATAAGGAAGAATGAATTCTTGCCACTTGCCTCATGTGGCAATGTTGTGGAGAGCATTGGGCTATGTCACATCTCTGAGTCTCAGAAAGACAAATAACGTATGATTTCACCCCGTCATGGTAGTAAAGAAACATGTGAAAAAGCAGGGGAAAATGAACAAACAATACTACTCTAACCAGACACTTAAACTTTTGTCTTTCTTTGTAGGCATGTTAGTGGGAATACGTGTTTATAAAACAGGACAAAATGAGACATTATTTGCAGGAATTGTGGCTGAAAGTGATGGAATGTGAGTTTTCAATGCACATGAAATTGATTTGTTATCCTTAAAATGCCAATTTCCTATCTCTTGAAATTTTATTATAAGTGTAATGTGAGAGGAGACAAGATGATGGGCAAGTAAGAGGAGGTTCCATTTCAACCTGTACTCCAAAGTGAAGTGATTTCCTACCAAAGAATTCTGTTTACCCATGAAAACAGCCTGAGATCAGAATTATATATATCTGGATCTCTGCCAGCGCAGAAGTCATCAGTGGACAGGTAAAGTGGAGTGAGAACGTTGGACTGTTATTGAAATAAACAAAAGTTCAAGGGACCCACGCAAGGCCACCAATTGGAAAGTAATACCCCAATACAAGAGCGTTCTGAGTCTGGGGACCAGCATTAACTTGGACTCTGGTTGAAAGCATTCAAAAAGTGCAAAGGATATTGAAGGCAAATTGTGTGAATCATGGCAGCTCAGGACAGGCGCTTAAGTCCCCACACCCAGTACAGATTCCCTGGTGCTGAGCCAAAGAGAGTGTGTTGGAAAAATGATATTTTGGTCCCTGAGCCAACAGAACACCCATGATCATGTGGGGTTCAGCTCCTGTTAGGGGCTTAGAGCCTCACCAAGCAGCAGAGCAATGAGACTTGCTAACAGAGCCTGAGACACCTGCACGCCTTACCATCCCCTGAGAAAGGTGTGCAGAGGCCTAGTCCATTGCTTAGACCCGTGCCATACTATCAGAGCATGAGACACGCGAGCACCCCACACACTCTCCTGAGAGAGGTGCGTGAAGGCCCAGGCTCATGCTCTCAGACACGCACTCTTCTATCAGAGCCTGAGTCATGCATGACCCACACCCTTTCCTGAGAGAGTGCTTGCAAGCCCAGAACTCTTAGACAGAGAAAGACAGGGACTCCCAGCCAGGACCAGCATGAATATCTCAGTGTGGGATGGCAACTGGAACCTCTCTGATGGTAAGGAGCTGCCTAGACAGACACTGCTGCAATGGTTTGGGTACAAGCAGAAGATTCTGTGCTCCCTGGGACTACAACTCAAAATTTGCTCTGGCAGCAGGCAAGGGCGAATTTATATGGGCTCTGCAGCACCCACAGGTGAGCAGACTGAGGATTATCTCTGAGAGTGAGGTCAGGGTGAGTTTGTTTCATCTCCAAAATCCATCAAAAGCAGTCAAGGCAAGAGGAAAAAAAAAAATTAAACAAACATAAAAACCTCCAAAGAATAAAGACCTGAAAAAACAGGATTCCTCAGAGCCCATCCCCTTGAGAGGGGTGGGAGAATTTAAATCAGGGAACATCATTGACTGAAACCCATCTGACAGGCCTCTGCCTCAGAAAACCAACCAGGAAAAAAAAAAAAGACTACAAGAGAACAACCACTGCTACTTCATAGACACAACTTTTATTTTTAACTCATTTCCACTATTCTGGTTGATTTGTATTATAGAGATAATTTTTTAACCTATTTACCCTCAAACTGCAATGTCCAGTATATCAAATTCCATATTAACGTTCTAACCTGAACATTTTGATACATACACATTTTTTTCATTTGCATTCTAATTTTGTAAAAAAATTAGTTTTTAGTTTAGTCTAGTGTATTCCTTTTTAATTTTTATTTTCGAATGTTCATATAGAGTTAACTTCAAGGTAATCTTCTTTTCCCAAACAATGCTATCCCTTTTGGTAAAGAAATTATCTTTTTATTTTTTTAATTCATTTTTTATTTATTATATAGTCATATAAAATTCATATAAAAGTCACATAAAAGTCAAATAAAAGTCATATTCAGAGTCATAGCCAAGACGCTGGAATCAAGAGTTGATCTGAAGGCCGCCTCTGAACTGATGGACACAACCCGGGCCCCATCCTTTGACTTCTGAATACCTCCTGGTTCTAGACAAGAACCGCTGCTCTGTCATTGTTCAGAAATGCAGGGGATAAGGATTTTGGCTTTGTCGGGTGTTGCTTGAGCTATTCTGCCTGCTTTGAGAGCTGGTATAGCTTTTCCTCTTGAAGTCAGTGACTGGGCTATGGACGAACTATTCTCTGATGCCTATTTGCCTAAAGAGAATTTCTCATGCTTAGATTTTACAGGGGGAAAATGTCTTTTGATGCTCTGCTAATGTGGAAGGTGATGGGAGTCCTGTGTGCCTCAATTCTGGACCTCTGTTTCAGCTCCCAGATGAGGGTCATTGACAGCCCCGATTCTCAAATCCATGTTCAGCCCTCTTTTCTTTCTCTCACCCTTACTTATCCTACAATAGACATCCTATTTCCTTTCCTTTGGATGATGATTTCCTGAGCTCATTGTCATGTTTCGTCATTCTTTGTTCTCTCTTAGAATTTGCTTCCTTATTTTCTAGGCTTGTTCTTCCAGGTCACTAATTGGATCCTCTACTTCTGCCATGTTCCCAGTATTTGCATCCAGTCTCCTACAATCTTCTCTTCAGGATCTCTTTAGGTTCTTTTATCTTTATCAGATTT
Source organism: Mustela nivalis (assembly GCF_964662115.1). Classification (NCBI taxonomy): domain Eukaryota; kingdom Metazoa; phylum Chordata; class Mammalia; order Carnivora; family Mustelidae; genus Mustela; species Mustela nivalis. The sequence goes on along the minus strand of NC_139041.1, from coordinate 6,177,796 downwards.
ATCTCTGTGGTTCGAGACTCTCTAATATCTTCTATGTTTTCTGATGTATAGGGAGGATCTAGGCCGCTGCTTTCAAGCCCACATCGGGCGTGTTATATGTAGAAGCTTCACTATGATTTCCTAGCCGTGATCCTTTCTTGTTCTTTTTCCTTGGCATCTATTGATTCTTCCATCTTGTATTAGATCTAGTTCTCTATCTCCTCTCTGTTTCGAAATACATATTCTGTTTTCTATCCTGTGGGTAATTTATTTAGGTAGAGGAGATCATTGAGTGACCAAGGGCGGGCCCTTAAGATTTGTCATGTATGTGTGTGTGTGTGGAATGCATGCCATCTGATTTTTGTGTTGTGGCTGACGCTGTCCTTGAGATCAGCCATCTGCAGTGGCTCTCCTTGCCTGCGGTTTGGTTGTTTGGGCCTGGGCTGAATATGCTGAGGTTTACCTTGGTGGGCTCTGGTGTGCCTGTGAAAGGAGACATTCCACAAACTCATCAGAATGCAGGATTACAGAATGCTGTGTTCAGAAGAGATCATGTGGTCAAGGCATTCTTCTCATCCCCCATGGGAGAGTCCGTTCTACTTGGACTGAACAACTTGGAGTGAGGAGGCTTTCCCTCAAGTGTTCCATGGTTGGGATTTCGTGGGGGCAGAGTAGGCAGCTAATGTCCTCATCATCCTGTATTTGCCAGTAGCTCCGTCTTGATGCTCCTCGTGTGGGAGCCCAATATTTTATGCCCCCATTGAGACAACTCCACGAACACTGCCTCTCATGGATGCACTGCCAGGACCCACCATCTTCCCACTGCGTGTCCTGGTATTGTCGCTGATCATGGTCTCCAGGTTGTCTGCAAATGGTTGCTTGTTAGTGACCTATGCAGGATAAACATGGAGTTCTTTTGAGTTTATATCTGCCAAGCCTGTTGATTTGAAAACTTCAGCACACAAGACTTGTGTTGTCAAGTACTCGTGCCCTTCAGACCCTCTTCTCGTCACAGCCAATGGCCCTGGGAAACAGGTGACTTGTGTTTTTCCAGCGTGCTTTGCTCTCCTGTGCCTTTGTCCTTTGCAAGGCATCGCTGCCATCTGATGCATGAACCACGAAATCTCCTATAAGCCATGTCTCCAACCTTCTCCCATAGTCTCTGCGACTACCTTTCCTCTTTGTCGAGTTTACCTTGTAGGCTTCCCATCCATTTCCACTCCGTTGCAGTTGTTGTGGTCATCTTCCTGTTGCCTTCTTGGCTGAAGACAAGCACGAGGTTATTAGACACTACTACCATCTCACTGTCCTCTATGTCACCACAAATTCTTACTGAGACATAAGAAAGAATGAATTCTTCCACTTTCCTCATGTGGCTGTGTTGCAGAGAGCATTGGGCTTTGTCACATCTATCATTCTCAGAAAGACAACAAACAGATGATTTCACTCCCTCATGACAGTCAAGAAACATATGAAAAAGCAAGCGGTATAGGGACAAACAATACGATACTAATGAGGCACCCAATCATGGTGATTGTGTGAAGGCAGTTTTATGAGAATACGTGTTTATTGAAGAGGACAAACGCCAAGGTATTCCTTAGGAGGCACACATAGTGGGAAGCCATATGATATTTCCCTTTTTCTGCTTGCCTTTTCATTTCACATCAGCCAGGAATGGGACATTCATGTCAAGGCAAGGTCCATGGCATTCATTCTCTTCGACGGCCGAGGAATACCGTCATGCCAAAATGGACCAAGCCTTCTTAATCCACTAGTCCTTGCAAGGCATTGCGGCTCACTGCAAAGGTCTGCTCGAATGGGCCTTGCAATCCATCAATATTAGCCGTACCTATCCTTCTGACTAAAGAGATATGGTCAACATGATTATACCCGTTACCGCAACAAGGACAACTAATGATGACAACGGGTGCGGTTCGGGCCTCTTCCTTAGGTTTAGCCCTGATACAGAATGACACTCTCCTCTAAGACTTTGCAAAGTTGTGTAAAGGAAAGCCAGGTAGACAGAGCCTTACACCATTAGCCGTGTGTTTCAGAAAACTAAGAGATGAGACCACAGACAGCACCATATATCTATGCCCTCACCATTTTCCTTGAAAGGGGACTTTCCGTCCCTTAGTCATCATGGAGCCATAGGCAAAAGATGCTGAGAAAGGACGCTCTCACACTCAGGATTACTAACCCCATGGAGAGTTGTTGATACCCATGAGGCCTCACCTTTTTATGAGATCGCTAGAAATTCTAGTGGAAATAGGACACCTTAACGTCTCTGGGAAAATGTTGGCCTAAAGAAAGGTACAGTGAACATCATTTTCTTTCCCCTTTTTCCAGAAAGGGTAAGTAGGACACTAACCCACGAGACAACCTGAGTTCTTGATCAGACTCAGCGGGCTCTTGTTCTGTCCTTCGGGGGCTTCCTACCTAAAGCCTTAGGACACCAAGTTCATGGGAGAGGGACAGCTGCTTCAGTGAAGGCAGCATTTGTGATGTCACAATGCTTTGAGTTCATAGCAACCACTCCTCATTACATCACCCCTGATTACTACAATTGGTTAAAGTAGTCCTGGGTGGGCCAAGAGCACACCAGGCCATCCCGAAACTCTGGAGCTGTCTGGATCTCTCACCAAGGAAGTTTTGCGAAGCGAGTCAGAGTCACCATCTACATGGCCCAATTTATAGTGTTTGGTCGTGATTATCAGCACCAGCCCTCTGGAATCCAGAGAAAGACAAGCATTCACCATTCCATCTTAACCATGAGGCCAAGAATCAGGTCTCAAGCAAAACCTCAGGGGAGGAAATCTGATCCCAGCACAAGGATAAGGCCCTCCCAAACATCACAGAGCTTCTGAACAGGAGAAGGGCCACCGAAGGAAAGAAAACTGAACACCCGCAACTGTGCCAAAAACATGTCTGGAGTCTTCAACAGGGAGGACACGAGTACCTCAAGCTTCTCCAGAAATGCTGCCAACAAGGCCTCCCACTCTTCAAAACTGACCATGCATCAAAGGAGGTTCTAACTTTGGTGTAGAACCTTAGGTCCAGGATGGACTCATGTACTTGGAGTCCACAGGAGCAAATGGAGAGCAATTTGGAAGAGACCCATAGCCCAAGTGAAGCCATCTGAAAGACTTCCATGCGCATTTCAGGAAAACAACTTGTATGTCCCAAAGGACGCATTGAAGAGGATTTGAATGTCGAAGAACCTTGAGCACTCCCTCAGAGTGGTGCAGCTACCCCTGTGGAACTGCATGCAGATGTGGCAGCACAAGCCTGCCTTCTACCTCTCGTACCCTCAGCCAAATGATGTCATGTTATAAGCAAATAGTGCCTGCTGTAGAAGATGGGCATGTTATAATGGAGCCAGAAGAGAATGAACATTGTCAACAAGGGGTCAGTACAGCGTGACACACAGCGGATGCTTCAGGTTGGTGAGGAGATCCAGGAAGACAAAGCTCAGAGCGAAGGTCTGGTATTTTAGGATGGTGGGAGGTTCTCTGTACCTAGCTCCCCTCCATAGGAACCTTGGTCCAAATTCAATAAATCATCCTCTGCCCCCAGTCAATTATTGTGCCTAGTTTTGTTTTTGTTATCTTGTTAAACAATGTGTTTGCACTTATTAGACAGAGAGACCGAGAGTTCACAATCAGCGGGTAGAGCTGGCGAGGGAGAAGCTTACTTTCCCCTGAGCAGAGAACCTGAGACCACAGTCATTGCCAAGACCTTGGAATCATGAGTTTATCTGAAGGCTGCCTCTGAACTGATTGACACTTCCTGGGACCCAACCATTGACTTCTGAGAACCTCGTGGTTCTAGACAAGAACTGATGCTCAGTCATTGTTCAGAAATGCAGGGAATAAGATTTTGGCCTGGGCTGCTGTTGCTTGAGCTATCCGGCTTTCTTCGAGAGCTGGTATAGCATTTCGTCTTGAAGTCAGTGACTGGGCTATGGACAAACTATTTTCCCATATCTATTTGCTAAAGTGAATTCCTCCATGCCTAGATTTTGCTGGGGGAAATGACACTATGTCTTTTGGTGCTCTGCTTCTGTGGAAGCCCTCTGTGCCTCTGATTGTGGACCTCTGTTTGTGCTACCGGATGAGGGTCATTTTCAGCCCCGATTTCTCAAATCCATGTTCATCCCTCTTTCTTTCACTCACTCTTACTTCTCCTACAAGAGGCACCTCTTTCAATTCCTGGAGATGATGATTCCCTAAGCTCATTGACATGTCAGTCATTCTTCCTTCTCTTTTAGAATTTGCTTCCTTATTTTCTAGACTAGTTCTTCCAGGTCACTACTTCTGCCATGTTCCTGGACTTTGCATCCAGTCTCCTACCAATCTTCCCCTCAGGAGCTATTTAGGTTCGTTTATCTTTATCAGTTTATCTCTGTGTTTCGAGACTCTCTGATATCTTCTATGGTTTCTGATGTACAGGAACTATCCAGGCCGCTGCTTTCTATACCCCATCGGGCGTGTTCTATGTAGAAGTTTCTCTCTGATTGCCTAGCCGTGATATTTTCTTGTTCTTTTACCATGTCATCAGTTGATTCTTCCATCTTTGCCTTGGATATAAGTCTCTGTCTTCCTCTCAGTATTCTTAAAGCTCATTCTTTTTCCATCCTGAGGTTAATCTCTTTAAGAAGAATAATCCGAGAGTGACCAAGTCCTGGCCCTTAAGGGATGATCGGTGTTCGTGTGTGTGTGTCTGTGTGTGTGTGTGTGATGCATGCCATCTGCTGTTGTGGTGTGGCTGACCCTGTCCTTGAGACCAGTCAACTGCAAGGGCCCTCCTTACCTGGCGTTTGTTTTATTTGGGGCCCGGGGTGAATATGCTGAGGTTTCACTTAGTAGGATCTGGTGCGCGTGTGAAAGGAGACATTCCACAACCCAATAGAATGCAGGCATGCAGAATGCTGTGTTCAGAAGAGAGCATGCGGTTAAGGCATTTTTCTTGTCCCTTAGGGGAGAATGTGTTATCCTTGGACTAAGCATCTTGGACTGAGGAAGGCAGTCCTCCAAGTTTTCCACAGTTGGGTTTTCATGTAGGTAAGGTACGCATCAAATGTCTCACCATCCTGTCTTGGACAGTAGCTCGGTCCTGTTGCTACTGGTTTGAGAGCCGAACATTTCTTATGCACCCATTGAATCATTTCCACAAACAATGCCTCTCATGGATGCACTGCCAGGACACACTCTCCTCCAACTATATCTCCTGGTATTGTTTCTGATGATGGTCTCCAGGCTGTCTGCACCTGGTTGCTTGTTGGTGTCCCCTGCAAGAAAAACATGGTGTTCTTTCGAGTCGATTTCTGCCAAGCCTGCTGATCTAAAAACTTCATCCCTCAAGAATTGTGTTGTCAAGAACTCAGACCCTCTGTCGTCACAGCCAATTGCACTGGGAAACAGGTTCCTTGTGGGTTCCCAGTGTGCCCTGTTCTCCTGTGCCTTTGTCCTTTGCATGGGATCACTGTCCTCTGATGCATGAACCACCAAAATCTCCCATGAGCCATGTCTCCAAACTTCTCCCATAGTTTCTGCGACCTCCAAACTCTTACTCTGTGGAGTTTACTGTGTAGGCTTCAGGACAATATCCACCCTGCTTGCGTTAATGTTGTCATCTTTTATTTGCCTTCATTGCTGAAGACAAGCATGAGGTTATTAGACACTACAATCATCTCACTGTCCTCCATGTCACCGCAAATTCTTACTGAGACTTAAGCAAGAATGAATTCTTCCACATGTCTCATGTGACAGGCTTGCAGAGTCTTTGGGCTCTTTTATATCTATCATTCTCAGAAAGAAAACAAACAGACGATTTCACTCCCTGAACACATTCAAGAAACATACGAAAAATCAAGGGGTATAGGGACAAACAATACGATTATAATGAGGCACACAAAATGTGGTGTTTGTTTGAAGGCAGTTTTGTGAGAATATGTGTTTATGGAAGAGGACAAACGATGACATTCCTTGCAGATGTTCTTGAAACAGATGGAATGTGAGTTGTCAAGGCATCAAATTGAATTGCTAACCTTAAGAGACCCAATTCCTACCTCTTGAAATTTAATTATAAGTTTAGTGTGTAACACACACAGAACATGCACACATTAAGACATGCAAATCACACACACACGAACACACACACAGAGAAGACACGCGAAAGAGGGGGAGGAAGTGAGAAATCGCACTAATGAAGCATCCCCAAAGAAAATACCATAAAAGGGAAAGGCACAGAGAATTCAAGTCAGAAGTCAACCGAAATGAGAAAGTGAACATCTTACCTAACAATAATTCATTCAGCATTCAGGACGAAAGTCTCCCGTCAATACAAACATTTTGTAGGTGTGGTTGAAATTACAAAAAAATAAAAAAATAAAATAAAATAAAACAAACCAAAAAAAAAAAAAAAGAGAGAAAAGGTTAATCAGAAAACAACAAATATTAAACAAGCTCGACCTCTGTTGCCCAAGGGGATTTCCTTTGACTATGAAGATACACATAGCTTGAAAGTGAAGAAATTTGGAAACGTAGGTTATGCTCTTGCCAAGGAGAAGAGAGCCAAAGTAATTGTGCCTAAGTCATCTAGAGTGATTTTATGCCTTTGAGAGACAAAATAGAATAGAAGGTGTTTTGTCATGATGGAGCATCAAAACATCAGAAACCTGGAAGAACTGCCAACATATTTACCAGAACATGGCTGTATCTAAACATTGGTAGCATATGAACAGAGAGGAATGGAAATGGGGAATTTAATCCAATATTGTTGGGGACTATGATATCCACGTTAAGCACAGCACAGATCATCTGGATGGAAAGGTGGTAAGGAATAACAGACGTCCACATTGGCTCTCTAGACCTCCTGAGCTTTGGCGATCCATGAGAAGATTGTGACGCTGAGGACAATATGATATGTTCTTCCCAAAGGCAGAACAAACTTTATATATCACAGATCATGAGCTGGAGTCCAAATCCAGGGGTAATTCATGGAAAAGAAGTCAAAACCTATCCTGTGCACTTATGATCATGAAGGTTTGATAATGGGAATATATCACTTTCATATTGGACATACAGCCAGATACTAAAAGTTGGAAAACACAACACGTCATTAACTAGCAATGAATGAAAGAAAGAAAATCCAAAGGAAATGCAGAAAGAGCTATGAACAAAGGAATGTCAAGAAACTTATGGGGGGATGCCAAAACATTTTATGGGGAAACCATATAGGGTTAATGCGTGCATTTCCAAAATTTAAAAACACCAAAAAAAAAAAAAAAAAGAAAAAAAAGTAAAGCAATTTGCATCGATGCTGAAGGAACAAGAAGAAGAAGAACCAAATTCCAAAGTTAACAGAAAAAATGAAATCATACATTAGTTATCAAAATAAAGGAAATACAAACAAACTAATAGGAAAAAAAATCAGGAGATCTCACAATTCAGTGTCTTAATCATGAAGAAACTGCAGAAGCCATTACTGGGATAAAAAAGGGAGACAAGAACACAGCTGAAAGTATAAAACAACCTGAGAACTGTTATAAAGGAAAAAAGAATAACCTAAAAGACACATCCACACATTTATGCTAGCAAATCCAAGACCAGAGAGGAGAGGATAAATTATCAGACACATAGCAACTCCCAAGATTAGGTCAGGAAAGCTACAAAATCTCAGCTCTCTAGTAGTGACTGAAGCATTTGAATCAGTAACCAACACCTGCTAACACACCGAAGGCCAGGTCCAAGTCATTTTCCTGGGCCACTCCTCTAGGTATTGAGCGAAGGCATTGCAATGTCCTCTCATCGATTCCAGAGATGGAACAGGCGGGTAGACTATAAGTCACAAGGATAAAGACACAATTCAGAGAAGGACATTTTAGTAAAGCAATCCCATGTCATTTCAATAAGGAAAGATAATAAACAATATAATGCTTTCCTTTTCTCCCTGTGACTTTGGTTTTGAAAGGGCCAGATTGTTTTCCTCTGAATTTTTGTTGTTGTTTTTGCTGTTCTGTTGAGAAAGCCCACCTATCATCCATCCACCTTTTTTGCCAGAGTATTCATGGATGCTTTAGTTGCATGTATGTCCCAGTGCTCCTCCTAATACTTGCCACAACTCCTGAATACCCCTTTAACAGTTCTCATTTCTATAACCCTCATCTTGGTTCTCAGAGTCCTGAGTCACTCCTGGTGGGTCTCCTTCTCTGACTTTTTGCCCTTCAGTTTTCCCTTCCTTTACTAAGGGCCAAGGTATTCCTCCCGAGGCACATACTGTGGTAAGCCATAGGACATTTCCCTTTGTCTGCTTGCCTTTTTCATTTTCCATCAGCAGGGCATGGGACATTCATGTCAAGGCAAGGTCCAGGGGTTCATTTTCTTCGATGGCTGAGGAATACTGTGTTGCCAAAATGGACCGAACCTTCCTTATGCACTAGTCCTTGTAAGGGCATTGTGGCTCACTCCAAAGGTCTGCTCGAATGTGCCTTGCTAGTTGTTGGTATAGGCCGTCCCTTTTATTCTGACTAAATAGACTTGGTCTGCGTGTCTATACCCGTTACCACAACAAGTACAGTTAACTAATAATGACAACTGATTTGATCCAGGCCTCTTCATTGAGAGTTAGCTCTGATGCCGAATGTCACTCTCCTCGAAGACTTTGCAAAGGTGTTTAAGGGAAAGCCAGGGAGACAGAGGCCTCATCCCTTAGCCGCGTGTTTCAGAACACTAGGAGATGAGGCCCCAGACAGCACCGTATATTGAAGCCCTCACCTTTTTACTCTAAAAGGGACTTTCCAACCTTACTCATCACTGACCCATAGACAAAAGACGCTGACAAAGGACGCTCTCACCTACAGGATGACAAAACCCACGGAGAGCTGTTGATACACACAAGGTCTCCTGTGTCTTAAGCTCTCTAGAAATTTTAGTGGAAATAGGACACCTTTCAGTATCTGGGGAAATGTTGTCTTAAAGGAAGGTATACTGAACGTCATTTTCTTTCCTCTTAGACTAGAAAGGGGAAGTGTGACATTAACCCCCAAGACAACCTGAGTATTTCATCAGACTCACAGGGCTCTTGTTCTGTCCTTCCCGGGGATTCCTACCTAAAGCCATAGGACGCCAAGATCATTGGAGAGGGACAGCTGCTTCAGTGAAGCCAGCATCTGAGTCACAAAGCTTTGAGGTCATAGCAACCACTCCTCATAAACCCACGCCTGATCACTACACTTGGCTGGAGTAGTCATGGATGGGACAAGAGGACACCAAGCCATCCCAAACTGCTGGAGCTGCCTGGGTCTCAAATCAAGGCATTTTGTGAAGAGAGTTGGTGTCACCTTCTCCATGGCCCAATTCATTGTGTTTGGACGTGACTGTCAGCTCCAGTTCTGGACTCCAGAGAAAGGCAAAAATCCACCATTCCATCTTAACCACGACAGGCCAAGAAACAATGAGGCCTCAAGCAAAGCCTCAGGGGAGGAAATCTGAGCCCGGCACAAGGGTCAGGCCGTCCCACCCTAACACGGTGCTTCTGAACAGGAAAATGGCCACCCAAGGAGAGCTCAAAATGAACCCCAGCAACCGTGCCAAAGACATGTCTAGAGTCTTCCACAGCGAGGACACGAGTACCTCGAGCGTCTCCAGAAACGGTGCCAACAAGGCCTCCCAATCTTCCAAAAAGACCATGCATCCAAGGCAGACTCTACACCGTAGAACCTTAGGTCCAGGACGGACTCATGTTCTTGGAGTCCACAGGAGCCAACGGAGATCATGTTGTAAGAGACCCATAGCCCAAGTGAAGCCATCTGAAAGACTTCCGTGCCCGTTTCAGGAAGACAACTTTTATGTCCAAAAGGACGCATTGAAGATTATTTGAAAGTGGAAGAACCTTGAGCACTCCCTCAGGTTGGAGCAGCTACCCTCTGAGGAACTGCATGGAAATGTGGCAGCACAAACCTTCCTTCACCCTCTCATGATCATCCCCCAAATTGTTTCATGAGATAAGCAAACAGTGCCTCTTGCGGAAGATGGGCATGTTCTAATGGAGCCCCGAGAAGATGCACAATTGTCATCAAGGGGTCAGTACAGCGCGACAGACAGCAGATGCTTCAGGTTGGTGAGGAGATCCAGGGAGACAAAGAACAGTAGAATAAATGAGGGAGCTCGAAGTGAAGGTCGGGCATTTTAGGATGGTGAGAGGTTCTCTCTACCTGGCTACCCTCCACAGGAACCTAGGTCCAAATCAAGAAAACATCCTCTGGCACCAATCAATTATGTACCCTGGTATTGTTTTTGTTATCTTGTCAAATGATGCACATGCACGTATTGGACAGAAAGACAGAGAGATCACAATCAGGGGTTGGAGCTGGAGAGGGAGAAGCTTACTTGCCCCTGAGCAGAGAACCTGAGACCAGAGACATAGCCAAGACCCTGGAATCTTGAGTTGATCTGAAGGCCGCCTCTGAACTCTTGGACACAACACGGGACCCAACCTTTGACATCTGAATACCTCCTGGGTCTAGACAAGAACCGCTGCTCTGTCATTGTTCAGAAATGCAGGGGATAATGATTTTGTCTTGGCTGCTGTTGCTTGAGCTATCGGGCCTGCTTCGAGAGCTGGTATAGCTTTTTCTCTTGAAGTCAGTGAGTGGGCTATGGACGAACTATTCTCCGATGCCTTTTTGCGTAAAGAGAATACCTCCATGCTTAGATTTTCCAGGGGGAAGGACACTATGTCTTTTGGTGCTCTGCTTCTGTGGAAGGTGATGGGAGTCCTCTGTGCCTCTGATTCAGGACCTCTGTTTCAGCTCCCAGATGAGGGTCTTTGCCAGCCCCGATTCCCAAATCCATGTTCAGCCCTCTTTTCTTTCTCTCACTCTTACTTATCTTACAAAAGACAACTATTTCCTTTCTTTTTGGATGATGATTCCCTAAGCTCATTGTTATGTTCCATCATTCTTCGTTCTCTCTTAGAATTTGCTTCCTTATTTTCTAGGCTTGTGCTTCCAGGTCACTAGTTGGATCCTCTACTTCTGCCATGTTCCCAGTCTTTGATCCAGTCTCCTACCAACCTTCTCTTCAGGAGCTCTTTAGTTTCTTTTATCTTTATTAGTTTTATCTCTGTGGTTCTAGACTTTCTGATATCTTCTATGTTTTCTGATATATAGGGAGGATCTAGGCCGCTGCTTTCAAACCCACATTGGGCGTGTTATACATAGAAGCTTCACTCTGATTGCCTAGCCAAGACACTTTCTTGTTCTTTTTCCTTGACATCTATTGATTCTTCCATCTTGTATTAGATCTAGATATCTGTCTCCTCTCTGTATTTTAAATACTTATTCTGTTTTCTATCCTGTGGGTAATTTATTTAGGTAGAGGAGATCATTGAGTGACCAAGGGTGGGCCTTTAAAGTTTGTCTAGTGCATGTGTGTGTGTGTGTGTGTGTGTGTGTGTGTGTGTGTGTGATGCATGCCATCTGATGTTTGTGTTGTGGCTGACGCTGTCCTTGATATCAGCCATCTGCAGTGGCTCCCCTTGCCTGCATTTTGGTGTGTTTGAGGCCTGGGCTGAATATGCTGAGGTTTACCTTTGTGGGCTCTGGTGTGCCTATGAAAGTAGACATTCCACAAACTAATCAGAACACAGGCATACAGAATGCTGTGTTCAGAAGAGATGATGTGGTCAAGGCATTCTTCTCGTCCCCTAGGGGAGAGTCTGTTATCCTTGGACTAAACAATTTGGAGTGAGGAAAGCTGTCCCTCAAGTGTTCCACGGTTGGGATTTTGTGTGGGCAGAGTAGGCAGTCTTTTGGTGCTCAGTATGAGGTGAGGATGCTCCTCACCCTCCTGTATTGGACAGTAGCTTAGTCTTGATGCTCCTCGTGTTGGAGCCCAATATTTCTAATGCCCACCTTGAGACAACTCCACGAACACTGCCTCTCATGGATGCACTGCCAGGACCCACCATCTTCCCACTGCGTGTCCTGGTATTGTCGCTGATCATGGTCTCCAGGTTGTCTGCAAATGGTTGCTTGTTAGTGACCTATGCAGGAAAAACATGGAGTTCTTTCGAGTTTATATCTGCCAAGCCTGCTGATCAGAAAACTCCATCACACAAGACTTGTGTTGTCAAGAACTCGTGCCCTTCAGACCCTCTTCTCGTCACAGCCAATGGCACTGGGAAACAGGTGCCTTCTGGTTTTCCAGCGTGCCCTGTTCTCCAGTGCCTTTGTCCTTTGCAAGGGATCACTGCCATATGATTCATGAATCACGAAATCTCCTATAGCCATGTCTCCAACCTTCTCCCTTAGTCTCTGTGACTACCTTTCCTCTTTGTCGAGTTTACCTTGTAGGCTTCCCATCCATTTCCACTCCGTTGCAGTTGTTCTGGTCATCTTCCTGTTACCTTCTTGGCTGAAGACAAGCACGAGGTTATTAGACACTACTACCATCTCACTGTCCTCCATGTCACCACAAATTCTTACTGAGACATAAGAAAGAATGAATTCTTCCACTTGCCTTATGTGGCAGTGTTGCGGAGAGCATTGGGCTTCGTCACATCTATCATTCTCAGAAATACAACAAACAGATGATTTTACTCCCTCATGACACTCAAGAAACATATGAAAAAACAAGCAGTATAGGGACAAACAATACGACACTAATGAGGCACCCAATCATGGTGATTGTGTGAAGGCAGTTTTATGACAATATGTGTTTATTGAAGAGGAAAAAGCGCTAAGGTATTTCTTATGAGGCACATATTGTGGGAAGCCATATGATATTTCCCTTTTTCTGCTTGCCTATTCATTTCACATCAGCCAGGCATGGGACATTCATGTCAAGGCAAGGTCCAGGGCATTCATTCTCTTCGACGGCCGAGGAATACTGTCTAGCAAAAATGGACCAAGCCTTCCTTATCCACTAGTCCTTGCAAGGGCGTTGCGGCTCACTGCAAATATCTGCTCGAATGGGCCATGCAAGCCATTGATATTAGCCGTACCTATCTTTCTGACTAAAAAGACAAGATTATACCCGTTACCACAAGGACAACTAATGATGACAACGGTTTGGTCCTGGCCTCTACCTTAGGTTTTGCCCTGATGCAGAATGACAGTCTCCTCTAAGACTTTGCAAAGGTGTGTAAGGGAAATCCAGGTAGACAGAGCCTTAAACCATTAGCCGTGTGTTTCAGAAAACTAAGAGATGAGACCACAGACAGCACCATATATCTATGCCCTCACCATTTTCCTCGAAAGGGGACTTTCCGTCCCTTAGTCATCACAGAGCCATAGGCAAAAGACGCTGAGAAAGGACGCTCTCACACACAGGATTACCAACCCCATGGAGAGTTGTTGATACCCATGAGGGCTCACCGTTTCCTGAGATTGCTAGAAATTCTAGTGCAAATAGGACACCTTACCGTCTCTGTGAAAATGTTGGCCAAATGAAGGTACAGTGAACATCATTTTCTTTCCCCTTTTTCCAGAATGGGGAAGAGGGACACTAACCCACAAGACAACCTGAGTTCTTGATCAGACTCAGAGGGCTCTTGTTCTGTCCTTCGGGGGCTTCCTACCTAAAGCCTTAGGACACCAAGATCATGGGAGAGGGACAGCTGCTTCAGTGAAGGCAGCATTTGTGATGTCACAATGCTTTGAGTTCATAACACCCACTCCTCATTACATCACCCCTGATCACTACAATTGGCTAGAATAGTCGTGGGTGGGCCAAGAGCACCTCAGGCCGTTCTGAACCGATAGAGCTGTCTGGGTCTCTCACCAAGGCAGTTTGCGAAGCGAGTCGGTGTCACCTTCTACGTGGCCCAATTCATAGTGTTTGTTCGTGATTATCAGCACCAGCCCTCTGGATTCCAGAGAAAGACAAGTATCCACCACTCCATCTTAACCACAAGAGGCCAAGAAAGAATCAGGTCTCAAGCAAAGCCTCAGGGGAGGAAATCTGAGCCAGGCACAAGGGTCAGGGCCTCCCACCCTCTCACGTTGCTTCTGAACAGGAAAATGGCCACCCAAGTAGAGCTCAAAATAAACCCCCGCAACCGTGCCAAAGACCTGTCTGGAGTCTTCCACAGCGAGGGCACGAGTACCTCGAGCCTCTCTAGAAATGCTGCCAACAAGGCCTCCCAATCTTCAAAAATGACCATGCATCAAGGAAGACTCTACACCCTTAAACTTAGGTCCAGAAAGGAATCATGTACTTGGAGTCCACAGGAGCAAGGGGAGAGCATGTTGGAAGAGACCCATAGCCCAAGTGAAGCCATCTGAAAGACTTCCGTGCCCGATTCAGGAAGACAACTTGTATCTTCACAAGGACGCATTGAAGAGGATTCGAATGTGAAAGAACCTTGAGCAATCCCTCAGATTGGAGCAGCTACCCCTGTGGAACTGCATGGAGATGTGGCAGCACAAGCCTGCCTTCTACCTCTCATGACCCTCAGCCAAATGATGTCATGTGATAAGCAAACAGTGCCTGTTTAGAAGATGGATATGTTATAATGGAGCCAGAAGAGAATGAACATGTGTCAACAAGGGGTCAGTACAGCGTGACACACAGCGGATGCTTCAGGTTGGTGAGGAGATCCAGGAAGACAAAGAACAGGAGAATGAACATTGGAGCTCCAAGCGAAGGTCTGGTATTTTATGATGGTGGGAGGTTCTCTGTCCCTAGCTGCCCTCCATAGGAACCTTGGTCCAAATTCAATAAATCATCCTCTGCCCCCAGTCAATTATTGTACCTGGTTTTGTTTTTGTTATCTTGTCAAACGATGCGCTTGCACTTATTAGACAGAGAGACTGAGAGTTCACAATCAGGGGGTGGAGCTGGCGAGGGAGAATCTTACTTTCCCCCGAGCAGAGAACCTGAGACCACAGTCATTGCCAAGACCCTGGAACCATGAGTTGATCTGAAGGCTGCCTCTGAACTGATTGACACATACTGGGACCCAACCGTTGACTTCTGAGAACCTCGTGGTTCTAGACAAGAACCGCTGCTCAGTCATTGTTCAGAAATGCAGGGGATAAAGGTTTTGGCATGGGCTAGTGTTGCTTGAGCTATCCGGCTTTCTTCAAGAGCTGGTATAGCATTTCCTCTTGAAGTAAGTGACTGGGCTATGGACACATTATTCTCCCATACCTATTTGCTAAAGTGAATTCCTCCAGGCCTAGAATATCTAGGGAGAAATGACACTATGTCTTTTGGTGCTCTGCTTCTTTGGAAGGTGATGGGAGTCCTCTGTGCCTCTGATTGTGGACCTCTGTTTGTGCTACCGGATGAGGGTCATTTTCAGCCCCAATTTCTCAAATCCATGTTCATCCCTCTTTCTTTCACTCACTCTTACTTCTCCTACAAGAGGCACCTCTTTCAATTCCTGGAGATGATGATTCTCTAAGTTCATTTTCATGTCAGTCATTCTTCCTTCTGTGTTTTAGAATTTGCTTCTTTGTTTCTGTACTAGTTCTTCCAGGTCACTGATTGGATCCTCTACTTCTGCCATGTTCCTGGACTTTGCATCCATTCTCCTACCAATCTCAGGAGCTCTTTAGGTTCGTTTATGTTTATCAGTTTATCTTCTTGTCCCTTATGGGAGAATGTGTTCTCCTTGAACTAATGATCATGCACTGAGGAAGGCAGTCCTCCAAGTGTTCCATGGTTGGGTTTTCGTGTCGGCAGGGTAGGCAGCAAATGTAGTACCATCCTGTCTTGGCCAGTAGCTCGGTATGTTGCTACTGGTTTGAGAGCCTAACATTTCTTATAGACCCATTGAATCATTCCAATAAACACTGCCACTCACGGATGCACTGCCAGGACCCACTCTCCTCCAACTACATCTCCTGGTATTGTTTCTGATCATGGTCTCCAGGCTGTCTGCACCTGGTTGCTTGTTGATGTCCCCTGCAAGAAAAACACGGTGTTCTTTCGAGTCGATTTCTGCCAAGCCTGCTGATCTGAAAACTCCAGCCCTCAAGAATTGTGTTGTCAAGAACTCAGACCCTCTGTCATCAGAGCCAATTGCACTGGGAAACAGGTTCCTTGTGGGTTCCCAGTGTGCCCCGTTCTCCTGTGTCTTTGTCCTTTGCATGGGATCACAGTCCTCTGATGCATGAACCACCAAAATCTCCCATGAGCCATGTCTCCAAACTTCTCCCATAGTTTCTGCGACCACCGATCTCTTACTCTGTGGAGTTTACTGTGTAGGCTTCAGGTCAATTTCCACCCCGCTTCCGTTATTGTTGTCATCTTCCTTTGCCTTCATGGCTGAAGACAATCACGAGGTTATTAGACACTACAATCATCTCACTGTCCTCCATGTTACCGCAAATTCTTTCTGAGACTTAAGCAAGAATTAAATCTTCCATATGTCTCATGTGACAGGCTTCCACAGAGCTTTGGGCTCTGTTATATCTTCATTCTCAGAAAGAAAACAAACAGACGATTGCACTCCCTGAAGACATTCAAGAAACATACGAAAAATCAAGGGGTATAGGGACAAACAATTCGAATCTGATGAGGCACACAAAATGTGGTGTTTGTTTGAAGGCAGTTTTGTGAGAATACGTGTTTATGGAAGAGGACAAATGATGACATTCCTTGCAGAAGATGTTCTTGAAATGGCTGGAATGTGAGTTGTCAAGGCATGTCAAATAGAACTGCTAAGCTTAAGAGACCCAATTCCTACCTCTTGAAATTTAATTATAAGTTTAGTCTGAAACACACACAGACCATGCACACATTAAGACATGCAAATCACACACACACGAACACACACACAGAGAAGACACGCGAAAGAGGGTGAGGAAGTGAGAAATCGCACTAATGAAGCATCCCCAATAAAATACCATAAAAGGGAAAGGCACAGAGAATTCAAGTCAGAAGTCAACCGAAATGAGAAAGTGAACTTCTTACCTAAAATAATTTATTCAGCATTCAGGACGAAAGTCTCCTGCCAATACAAACATTTTGTCGGTGTGGTTGAAATAAAATAAATAAATAAATAAATAAATAAATAAATAAATAAATAAATAAAATAAAATAAAATAATCCAAAAAAAAAAAAAAACCGAGAAAAGATCCATCATAAAACAACAAATATTAAACAAGCTCAAACCTCAGTTGCCCATAGGAGATTTCCTTTGACTATAAAGATACACATAGCTTGAAAGTGAAGAAATTTGGAAACGTAGGTTATGCTCTTGCCAAGGAGAAGAGAATTAAAGTGATTGTGCCTAAGTCATCTAGAGTGATTTTATGCCTTTGAGAGACAAAAGAGAACGGAGTGTGTTTTGTTATGATGGAACATCAAAACATCAAAAATCTGGAAAAACTGACAACATATATACCAGAACATGGCTGTATCTAAACTTTGGAAGCATAAGAACAGAGAGGAAGGGAGATGGGGAATTTAATCCAATATTGTTGGGGACTATGATATCCACGTTAAGCTCAGCACAGATCATCTGGATGGAAAGGTGGTAAGAAATTACAGACGTCCACATGAGCTCTCGAGACCACCTGAGCTTTGGGGATCCATGAGTAAGATTGTGTCTCTGAGGACAGTAAGATATGTTCTTCCCAGGTAGACCTTACATTGTCTATCACAGGTCATGAGCTCGAGTCCAAATCCAGTCGTAATTCATGGAAGAGAAGCAAAACCTATCCTGGTCACTTGTGATCATGAAGATATGAAAACGGGAAGATAACACTTTCAAATGGAAATAAACCCCTAAATGTTGGAAAACACAACACACTCACGAACTAACAATAAATGCAAGAAAGAAAATCCAAAGGAAATGCAGAAAGAACCATGAACAAAGGAATGACAAGAAACTTAAGCAGTTATGCCAAAACATTTCATTCGGAAACAATAAAAGGTTAAACGCATGCATTTCCAAAATTCAAAAACACTGGAAAAAAAAAAAGGAAACTAACTGGACGCCTGAAGGAACAAGTAGAAGAAGAGATAACAGAAAAAATGAAATCATACATATAATTATCGAAATAAAGGAAATACAAACAAATCAATAGAAAAAAAAATCCAGAGATCTCACACTTCAGTTCTTCAAACATGAAAAAACTGCAGAAGCCATTACTGGGATATATCAGGGAGACAAGCACACAGCTGAAAGTATGAAACCACATGGCAACTAGTAGAAAGGAAAAAAGAATAACCTAAGAGGCACATACACACATTTATGCTAGCAAATCCAAGACCGGAGAGAAAAGGTTAAATTCCCAGACACATAGAAACTCCCACGATTAGGTCAGGAAACCTACAAAATCTCAGCTCTCTAGTAGTGACTAAAGCATATAAATCAGTAATCAAACACCTGCCGGCACACACAGGGCCAGGTCTAAGTCATTTTCCAGGGCCACTCTTCTAGGTATTTAGCGACGGCAATGTCATGTCTTCTCATCAATTTCAGAGATGAAAGAGGCGGCTAGACTCTAATTTACAAGGATAAATACCCAATTCAGATAAGGACATTTTAGGAAACAAATCCCATGCCATTTCAATAAGGAAAGATAAAATATATAATTCTTTCCTTTTCTTCCTGTGCCTTCTTTAGGTTTTGAGAGGGTCACATTGTTTTTCTCTAAATTTTTTTTGTTGAAAATCTTAGAATTCTTCTCGGAATTTTTTTGTCATTTTTTTTTTGACACAGTATTCACGCATCTTTTAGTTTCATATGTGACCTAGTGCTTTTCCTAATATATGCCAAGCTCCTGAACACCCATTAAGTAGTTCCCATATTCCCTGCATGAGTCTCTTCTCTGTAACCCTCAGCTTGGTTCTCAGAGTCCTGAGTCACTCTTGGTTGGTCTCCTTCTCTGCATTCTTTCCATTCAGTTTTTCTTTCCTTTACTAAGGGCCAAGGAAATCCTCCTGAGGAACATATTGTGGAAAGCTAGATGATATTTCTATTGTTCTGCCTGTCTTTTCCATTTCCCATCATCCAGACATGGGACGTTCATGTCAATGTAAGGTGAGGGGTTCATCCTCCCCGATGGCTGAGGAATACTGTTACCAAGATGGACCACACCTTCTTCATCACTAGACTGCAAGGACCTTGAGGCTCAGTCCACAATTCTGCTCAAGTAGGCTTTGCAAGCCGTCGATATAGGCCATCCCTTTCCTTTTGACTAAAGAGACTTGGTCAACATGTCTATACTCATTCCACTACAAGTACAGTTAACTAATGATGACAACAGGTGTGGTCCAGGCCTCTTCCTGAAGAGTTAGCTCTGATTCAGAACGTCACTTTCCTCGAAGACTTTGCAAAGTTAAGGGAAAACCAGGTAGACAGAGCCCTATCCCTTAACCTTCTTTTTCAGAACTCTAGGAGATGAGGACAAAGGCAGCCATATATCCATGCCCTCACCTTTTTCCTCAAAAAGGGACTTTCTCTCCGTTAGTCATCACTGACCCGTTGGGAAAAACACTGACAATGGACTTGCTCACCCACAGGATGACAAACCCCATGGAGAGCTGTTGGTACCCAAGATGCCTCACTGTTTCTTAAGATCTAGAAATTGTAGTGGAAATAGGACACCTTGCTGTCTCTGGAGAAATGTTTGCCTAAAGGAAGGTATAATTAACATCATTTTTTTCCTATTTATCTAGAAAGGAGAAGTGGGACATCAACCCACAAGACAACCTGAGTTCATGATCAGGCTCTGAGGGCTCTTGCTCTGTCCTTCCCGGGGCTTCCTACCTAAAGCCATAGGATACTAAGGTCATGGGAGAGGGACAGCTGCTTCAGTGAAGCCAGCATCTGTGATGTCACAAAGATTTGAGGTCATAGCAACCAATCCTCATAAACCCATGACTGGTCACTACACGTGGTTGGAGTATTCATGGGTGTGCCAGTAGGATCCCTAGCCGCCCCAACCGCTGGAGCCGCGTGGGTCTCTCACCAAGGCAATTTGTGAAGCGAGTCGGTATCACCTTCTCCATGGCCTGATTCATAGTGTTTGGTCCACAATGTCAGCATCAGCCCTCTGGATTTCGGAGAAAGGCAAGAATCCACCATCCCATCTTAGCCAGGAAAGAACAAGTAACAATCAGGCCTCAAGCAAACCTCAGGGGAGGGAATCTGAGCCCTGCACAAGTGTTAGGCCCTACCAACCAATCACCAATCTTCTGAACAGGAGAAGAGCCATCCAAGGAAAGCTCAAAGGGAACACCTCCAATCATGACTTAGACATGTCTGGAGTCTTCAACACTGCAGACTCAAGTGTTAGGGTTTTTAATCAAAGGAGCAAGACTGATACATAGCGAAGGTCAAGCAAAACTTAATTTCATTCCAAACATCGAGAATCATACTGACTGGTCAGGGCATCTCTTCCATATTCGACCCCTCCAGCATCACAGACTAACATGTATAAATGTAGTTTAGCTGGGCTATACACAGGTGGCCTTTAGATTGCAATACACAGAGAAAACTGCACAGTGGTGCTACATCTGCCAGACATAGAAAAAAACTGCTAGTAAAACACGGATGGACAATTGAATCACAATTTACCTAGTAGATATAAGCTCCCCACTGAGTGGATATCTTCATCTGGCCCGACCTGCCCTTATATCTAGGCTTTGAGAGTAAATACCTTAGGGAGGGGCAGTATCAATCTAAATTTACTGCATGAGGCCAATCTATGTATACTGCATAAACACAAAATGATTCCCTCTGGCCACCCAGGCTCTTACATTCCTCCCTATTCTTTGGAGATTAGTCCAATCCTTGACTTTTCATCCAGTTATACATTCTCTGGTTATAAAGGGTTTATTGAGCATGTAATTCTAACATTTTTATCGCTCTCCTTTTCTTTTGTACATGACACTAGTGTACAGTCGGATGTATATTTACACTAGTGTAAATGACACTAGTGCACAGTCGGCTGATGAGTTACCCATTTACCACTCATAGAACCCTTTCCATTTTTTTTCTGATTTCCTTTATCTAAATAACTGCCTATAATATACATAAACAGGTGAAAATAGGAGCAAAAACAAATTCATAGTTTTTTCAGTCTTAGATTTAGTCCAGGGTGAGCGGGATCTTTGGCTGTGGCTTCCACCTTTGGGGGTCATCTTCATCCTTGGCTCGTTTGATGTGACATGCGTGAATCCAGGCCCTGATGTGTTCTACTTTTACTGCTGTGGTGTGTTCAAGGTAACAGTAAAAGGTCCCATCCAGCGAAACTCCAAGTTCCCCAATTGATAATGTCATATCCAAACCAGGTGATTGGGTTGGAAAGGATGTGGTTCTACCTCCGTCTCCATACCAGTGTGGGCAGTCTGGATCCCTGCATTTTTTTTTAATACAGACTGTAATGCCTGCAGTGACTGGAGTACAGACTGATCAGTCATTTTTGCTAGGGCAACCTTTTGTAGCCAAGGACAGAGCGGGAGCAGGGTTCTCCCAAACATTTCAAATGGGGTCACCCTGTTTAAATAGTGTGTACATCTTGCCCTGAGCAGGGTGAAAGAAGGAGATCCACCCATCCACTGCCCGTCTCCAGGGTTAGTTTTGTCAAGGTCTCTTTAAGAGTCTGGTTCATTCTCTCTACATGCCCAGAACTCTGGGTATGATAGGCACAACGTAGTTTCCAATTTGTGCCCATGGCCTTGGCCAATTCCTGTGAGACTGACCACAAAATGCAAGGCCATTGACTGACCCAATCGTGAGAGGCAGCCCAGACCTAGGAATTATTTTTCTTGTAGCTTTCTGGCTACCACTCCTGCCGTCTCGTGTTTCTCGGGAAAAGCTTCAACCTGGACTGAAATGGTATCGAAAAAAACTAACATATACTTGTCCCCATATTTGCCGGGTTTTATTTCTGTAATATCTATTTCCAATAAATTCCTGGTACACTACCTCTTTCTCTTTTCCCTCTTCCAATTCTAGTTCCTCCCACATTAACTACCTGGCACTGAGCATATCTATCAGTATAACCTAACCATACACCATAATTTAGAACCCTAGAACTGCTTGCCTTTAAGTTCCTTGAGTTTGAGTGACCCCAGGTGAGTACCCTAATGTATCTGGTCTACTAACTTCTTACCTAGTCTTTGCGGAAGAATTAAATTTCCTCTTTTAGTCTTAGCCCAGTCCCCTTTATAATATAATTTAGACATTTTTGTACATACTGTAAATCTACCTCTTAATTCTCCAGGTTATCTGGTAAGGATAGATCCAGGTGTGTACCCAGCTTTTGCATTCTCAGGCTGCTTGCTTTAAATATCGAACTGATAATTGGTTACCTTTTGAAATCAGATCAGTCAGCTATTGGTGTCGCAAGAAATGCATAAGAGCCACCTCTTTTGGATCCCAATATTTCTCTTCTGTTTTAATTCCCTTTCCTTCTAATGTTAATGTAAGTAGCTCCATGTATATGGAGAGTAGCAAAAACATACCTGTGATCCGTATTGATGTTGGTGGTTTTACCTTTAGCCATCTGCAGTGCCTGAGTGATTTCAATCAGTTCTGCTTGTTGTGCCGAAGTCCATGAGGCAGGGTGCTGCCCAGAATTCCTGCTCAGGATAAACTAACACAGCCCTCACATACCTCACATAACTCTTTCCAAGAACAGAGTCATCTCTGCATCTGGGAAGGGCATGTCTCTGAGATCCAGTCTTATTCCTGTGACTTGGTTTAGGACCTCCCCACAGTTGTGTGGATGGTCAGCCAGCTCCTCTGGGAGCAGTGTGGCTGGATTTAGCACCACTGGTGGCTGTGAGATCACTCTTGGTTTGTTGAGGAGGAGGGTCTGATACCCTGTCTCTCGGGTGTTCACCATCATCAGTCGGTTGGAGTCTAGGAAGGTCCGCAATAGCGTGTGTGGTGGTCAAGATGAGATTTTGACCTAATGGTTTAGCATTATATCTCATTTGGTTAAGACCTACATGTCCAACGAATTTAATTCCTTTGTCATTCAAGCAACCGTTCACAGTTTCAGGTTACCAAAGACTTTGGAAGCCACTTTAACAATTACCCATTAAAACCTTGAGACAAACAAATAACTATCTCCACTTCAGATGCCATGCTTTCCCGCCAACAAGGGGGAGGGGCTAGGCAGTCCATATCAGGCCAGAGAGGGCAAAAATTCCCCAAAACAAAGGCAGTTTCGGGCAGCTGCTTGGGAATATTTTTTAAAGTCTTTGGCTCAAGTTAGGTTCATCTCACAGTGCCAGTTCTGCTTACCAAAAGTGGTCCATTTGGCACTCATATACCACGCTCAGCTCCAATGAGCATCAGCATTTGCCACATTAACTCACTCTTAGACTAACCCCAGTTGGCTACAGCCATAGCCCTTAACACACGAAATGAGTGAGTGAGAAGCCTCACATCTATTATGAAGAACAGAGAGATGGAAGTCAGAATCCCTTTACTCTCTGCTTTTCCCATTCCTTCAATCATAACAAACAATACAACAGAAAACAAAAGGACCAGGCAAAGACAACCGTAGGCCCAACAATTCTTACCAATAACCTTACACTGGTGGGGGCTTTCTTTATCCCCTGATTGCATAGGAGGACTCGAACCACCAAACCGCCCAGGGGGACTTGAACCCCCTGAATGTCTAGGGGGACTCAAACCCCCTGGAGTTCGCCTAGGGGTATTTGAACCCCCTATAACCGCCAAGGGGATCTCGAGCCCCCTGACCATCTAGGGGGACTCGAACCCCCTGACCACACAGGGGGACTTGAAACCCCATATGATCTACCAGGGGAGGATGGGGCATCTCTGCATCCACACCAGCTCTGGGGAGCATGGCTGCTGCCAGCTTCTACCACTGGGCCATACCCTGCAGCTCCATGCAGGATCCCAAGATCTTACCTCTAGAGGCTTTTCCAAAAATTCCAATGCTGGCTCAGTTCTCATCATTTGAAATTGGGTTGCCCTCCAAAGATGGGGTCCTTACTCAAAGGAGCGAGACTGATACAAAATGAAAGTCAAGCAAACGTTAATTTTGCACAAAGCATCGAGAATCATATTGACTGGTTAGGGCCTTCTCTTGCAAAGAGGCGACCCCTCCCAGCCTCACAGACTAACATTTATAGTGGTAGTTTAGCCAGGCTATACAGAGGTGGCCAATGAGATAACAATACAGAAAAAAAAACTGCACAGCCTTGCTAAGTCGGCTACACCACAAAAACAAAAATGCTAGGTAACACATGGGTGGACAATTGGATCTCAATTTATCCTAGTAGATATATGCATGCCTCTCTAATGAGATGTCTTCATCTGGCCTGATTCACCCTTGTATCTAGGTTTTGAGAGTTCTAGAGTCCTCTGGAAGGAGTAGGGTCAATTTAGTTTACTGCATGGGTTCAATATAAATTACTGCAGAAACACAAAATGACTCCCTCTGGCCTAGTGGCCCTTATATGAGTACCTATAGCGTGTCTAGAAATCGAGCCAAAATGACTTCCAAATCTTCAAAAATGTCAATGTACCAAAGGCAGATTCTACATCCTACCTTAGGTCCAGAATGAACTCATGTACTTGAAGTCCAGAGGAGCAAGCATGGAGCATGTTGGAAAAGACCCATATCCCAAGGGAAGCCATCTGAAGGACTTCTGTGCCCGTTTCAGGAAGACAACTTGTATCTTCAAAAGGACGCATTGAAGAGGATTCAAATGTCAAAGAACCTGGAGCATTCCCAAAGGGTCCTGCAGATACCCTCTGGAGAAGTACATGTGGATGTGACAGCACAAGCCTGCCTTCACCCTCTCATGAATATCCCCCAAATGGTTTCATGGGATAAGCAAACACTGCCTCTTGTGGAAGATGGGCGTGTTCTAATGGAGCCAGCAGAAGATGAACAGTGGGTCAAAAAAAGGGCCATTACAGAGCCACAAACTGCGTATGCTAAAGGTTGGTGAGGTTATTCAGGAAGATAAGGAAGTGGAGAATGAACATTGGAGCTCTGAGCAAAGGTCTGGCATTTGAGGATGGTGGGAGGTTCTCTGAACCTGGCTGCCTTCCATAGAGATCTAGGTCCAAATTAAAGAAAACATCCCCTGGCCACAGTCAATCCTTGTACCCTGGTTATGTTTTTGTCTTTTTGTCAAACAATGCACATGCACATATTTGACAGAGAGATCACAATCAGGGTGTAGAGCTGGAGAGGGAAAAGCTGACTTACCTCTGAGCAGGGAACCTGAGACCAGAGTCGATGCCAAAACCCTGGGATCATGAGCTGAAGACCGCCTCTGAACTGATAGACACAATCCATGACACAATCTTTGACTTCTGAATACGTCCTAGTTCTAGATGTGAACTACTGCTCTGTCATTATTCACAAATGCAGGGGAAATGGATTTTGGCTTGGGCTGGTGTTGCTTGAGCTATCTGGCTATCTAGTTTGTCCTCTTGAGGTAAGTGACTTGGCTATGTACAAACTACACTCCCACGCATATTTAGGTAAAGAGAATTTCTCCATTGATAGCTTTTGCAGGGGGAATGAAACTATGTCTTATGGTTCTATGCTTCTGTGGATGGTGATGTGAGTCCTCCTTGCCTCTGAATCTGGATCTCTGTTTCTGCTCCCAGATGAGGGACAGTTTTAGCTCTGAATTCTCAAATCCATGTTCAGCCCTCTTTTTTTTCTCTCACTCCTACTTCTCCTACAATAAGCACCTCTCTATATTCCTTGGTATCGATGACTTTCCTAAGCTTATTTTCATGTTTCATCATTCATCCTTCTTTCTTTGGATTTACTTCCTTATTTACCAATCCTTTTCTGCCAGGTCAAAAATTTGGTCCTTTGCTTCTGCCAGCTTTTTGGACTTTTCCTTCAGTCTGCTACCAATCTTTTCTTCAGAAACTCTTTATTTATTTTATTTTATTTTATTTTATTTTATTTTATTTTATTTTATTTTATTTTATTTATATTATTTTATTTCTATCAGTTTAATCTATGTGGCTTTAGACTCCCTGATATCTTTCTGCTTTCAATCCTCCATTGGGCGTTTTATATGTGAGGTTTCACTTCAATTACGTGTCCATGATGATTTCTTGTCTTCTTCCTTGGCAATAATTGGTGCTTTCATCTTTGTCTCTGAATATAGGTCTCTGAATTTTTCTCAGTATTTGAGAAATCAATTCTGTTTTTTATCCTGATAGTAATTTCTTTAGAAATACGAGATCATGGAGTGCCCAAGGGCGGGTCCTTGAGGGACTAGCGGGTATGTGTGTGTGGCATGCATGCCCTCTGCTGTTGTATCATACCTGCCCCCTGTCCTTGAGACCAGTCATCTGCAGAGGCTCTCTTTGCCAGCCTTTGGGTGTGTTTGGTGTCTGGGCCGAATAGGCTGAGGTTTAGCTTGGTGGGATCTGGTGCGCCTTTGAAAGGATAAATTCAACCTACACAACAGAATGAAGGCCTGTAGCATTCTGTGGTCAGGGGAGAGCCTGTGGACAGGGCTTTCTTCTAGTCCCCTATGGGAGAATCTGTTCTCTTAAAATGAAGCAAGTTGGACTGAGGAACACAGTACCCTATGTGTTCCATGGTTATAATTCCATGTTTGCAGGAGAGACAATTAAAGCCCTCACCATCCTGTCTTTGTTCAGTAGCTCGGGCTTGAGGCTGCCTGTGCGAGAGCCCCAAATTTCTTTTGCCCCCATCAAATCATCTCCAAGAACACTGCCTCTCACTAATGTACAGCCAGAACCCACCATCTTCCCACTGTGTCACCTGGTATTGTCTCTAATCGTGGTTTCCAGGCAGTCTTCACCTGGCTATTTGTTGGTGTTCTCTGCCAGAGAAATACAGTGTTCTTTTGAGTTGATATGCCAAGGCTGATGATCTAAAATCTCCAGGCCTCAAGGCCCTTTGTTAGCATGAACTAGTATGATTCAGACCCCCTGATGGTCAGAATCAATGGAATTGGAGAACGTACTCCTTGTGGGTTCCAAGTGTGCTCCGATCTCTTGTGGCTTTGTCCATTGCATTGTCTCACTGCCTTCTGAATTACCAACTTCCCACTTTCCCCCTAAACCATGTCTACAATCTTCTCCCATAGTGTTTGCAACTTATTCTCTCTTTTGCTATGGAGAGCATTAGCCTACGTCACATCTATCAGTCTCAGAAAGACAAATAACATACAATTTCACTCTCTCATGACTGTCAAGAGACATATTAAAAAGCAAGGGAAAAAGGGACAAACAATACGACACTAACCAGGCACACAAAATGTGGTGTTTGTTGAGGTCAGGTTTGAGAGAATATGTGTTTATCAAAGAGAACAAAAGATGACATTCTTTGTAGGAAATGTTTCTGAAAGAGAGGGAATGTGAGTTTTCAAGGCATGTCATATTGAATTGCATGTATTAAATACCGACTTCCTATCTCCATCAATTTACTTATAATTGTTATTTGAAACACACTCAGAGAGCACACACACACACACACACACACACACACACATAAGACACACAAAGATGGGGAGGAGGTGAAGAATAGCACTAATGAAGCAAACCCAAAAGAAAAGAACTGAGAGAAAAGGATAAATTCCAAGACACATATTCACTCCAAAGATTAGGTCAGAAGACCTACAAAATCTCAGCTCTGTAGTAGTGACTAAAGCATTTGAAGCAGTAATCAAACCCCTGTCACACACAGATGGTGAGGTGCAAATCATTACCTGTTCAACTCTTTTAGACATTTAGGGAAGTCAAGGCAATTTTCTTCTCATCGATTCCACAAACAGAGGAGGTGGATGAACTCTAATTTACTAGTTAAAGACCCAATTCAAATAATGACATTTTAGGAAATAAATTATATTCCATTTCAATAATTAAACATAATAAAAATATAATTCTTTCCTTTTCTCTGTCTGTCTTCACCTGCATTTGAAAGGGCCAGCTTGTTTTTGTTTTATTATTTTGTACTGTTGAGGAAGCCAGCCTGTCATCCATCACCCATTTTTGACAGAGTATTCACTGATGCTTTAGTTCCATGTATGACCTAGAACTCCTCCTAAGATATGCCAGAACTCTTCAACACCCATTAGTCAGTTCCCTCATTCCCTGCATGTCTCCTTTTTTCCTTGACTCTCAGCTTGATTCCTCAGAGTTCTGAGTTACTCCTGGTTTGTCTCCTTCTCTGACTTATCCCCCTTCAGTTTTTCCTTCTTTCTACTAGTTTCCGTGGTATTCCTCCTAGGGCACATATGATAGAAGTCATAGGATATTTCCCTTTGTCTCCTTGCCATTTTCATTTCACAAACCAGTCCTGTGGCATGCATGTCAGTGCAAGAACCAAGAGTTCATCCACCCTAATGGTTGAGGAATACTCTGCTGCCAATATGGACAACACCTTCTTTATCCACTAGTCTTTGCAAGGATATTGCAGCTCAATCCTCAGTTCTGTTCAAGTGAGCCTTGCAGGCCATCGATATAGGCCATTAATTTAACTTTGATTAAAGAGACTTGGTCAACAGGGTTATACCCAATAACACAGTAGGTAGAGATAAATAATGGTAACAAGGAGTCCTGTCCATTTCTCCTCCTTAAGGATTAGCTATTATGTATAATGTCACTCTGCATTCAAAGGATGACACACCTCAGAAAGACGGGATGATATACAAGAGGCCTTGTTGTTTCTGATATCTCTAGAAATTTCAGAAGAAATAGGAAACTTTGCCATCTCAGGAGAAAGGTTGGCCTAAAAGATCATTTTCTTGGGCCACGCTTCTAGGTATTTAGTGAAGGCATTGTGATGTCCTCTCATCAAATCCAGAGATGGAAGAAGCGGGTAAACTAAAATTCACAAGGATAAAGACCCAAGTAAAAGATGGACATTTTAGGAAACCCACCCATGTCATTTCAATAAGGAAAGATAACAAACCATATAATTCTTTCCTGTTCTCCCTGTACTTCCTTTGGTTTTGAGAGGGCCACATTGTTTTCTTCTGAATTTATGTTGTTGTTGTTGCTGTTCTGTTGAGAACGCCTGCCTATCATCCATCATCCGTTTTTGACAGAGTATTCACGGATGCTTTAGTTGCATGGACGTCCTGGTGCTACTCCTAATATATGCCACAACTCCTGACGACCCATTAAGCAGTTCTCTTTTCTGTAACCCTCAGCTGGATTCTCAGAGTCCTGAGTCAGTCCTGTGGGTCTCAATCTTTGACTTCTTGCCATTCAGTGTTCCCTTCCTTTACTAGGGCCAAGGTATTCCTCCGGAGGCACATATTGTGGGAAGCCATATGACATTTCCCTTTGTCTGCTTGCCTTTTCCATTTACCAACAGCAGGGCATGGGACATTCATGTAAAAGCAAGGTGCAGGGGTTCATTCACTCGACGGCAGAGGAATATTGTGGTTCTGAAATGGACCCAAACTTCCTGATGCACTAGTATGTGCAAGGGCATTGCCGCTTACTCCAAAGGTCTGCTCGAATGGGCCTTGCAAGCCTTCGGTATAGGCCGTCCCTTTTTTTCTGATTAAAGAGTCTTGGTCCACATGTGAATACCCGTTACCACAACAAGTAAAGATAACTAATAATGACAACGGATTCGATCTAGGCCTCTTCATTGAGAGTTAGCTCTGATGCAGATTGTCACTCTCCTTAAAGATTTTGCAAAGGTGTTTAAGGGAAAGCCATGTAGACAGAAGTCTCATCTCTTTGGCGCATATTTCAAATCACTAGAGACGAGGCCACAGACAGCACCATAATGCGATGCCCTCACCTTTTACCTCGGAAAGGAACTTTCCGTACCTTAGTCATCAATGACCCATAGGCAAAACTCGCTGACAAATTACGCTCACACCCACAGGAAAACAAACCCCATGGAGAACTGCTCATACCCGCGAGGCCACACCTTTTCTGGAGATATCTAGAAATTGTAGTGGAAAAGGACACCTTGCCGTCTCCGGGGATATTTGGCCTAAAGGAAGGTATACTGAATGTCATTTTCCTTCCTCCATGTCTCCAGTAAGGGGAAGTTGGACATTAACCCACAAGACATCCTGAGTTCTCGATCAGGTTCAGAGGGCTCTTGTTCTGTCCTTCCCGGGGCTTCCTACTTAAAGCCATAGGACACCAAGGTCATGGGAGAGGGACAGCTGCTTCAGTGAAGCCAGCATCTGTGATGTCACAAAGCTCTGAGGTCATAGCAACCACTCCTCATCAACCCAGGCCTGATCACTCCACTTGACTGGAGTAGTCATGGGTGGGCCAAGAGGACCTCAAGCATCCCAAAACACTGGAGCAACCTGGGTCTCTCACCAAGGCAGTTTGCAAAGTGAGTCAGTGTCACCTTCTCCATGGCTCTATAGGTAGTGTTTGGTCGTGAGTGTCATCACCAGGCCTCTGGACCTCAGAGAAAGGCAAGGGACCCTCACTCCATCTTAGCCACGACAGGCCAAGAAAATAACAGACCGCAAGCAAAGCCTCAGGGGAGGTAATCCGAGCCCTGCAATAGTGTAAGGCCCTCCCACCCAAAAACGGAGCATCTGAACAGGAAAAGGGCCACCCAAGGGAAGCTCAAAGTGAATCCCCACAACCGTGCCAAAGACATATCTGGACTCCTCCACAGCAAGGACATGAGTACCTCGAGCGTCTCCAGAAACGGTGCAAAAAAGGCCTCCCAATCTTCCAAAAAGACCATGCATCCAAGGCAGACTCTACACCCTAGAACCTTAGGTCCAGGACGGACTCATGTTCTTGGAGTCCACAGGAGCCAACGGAGAGCATGTTAGAGAAGACCCATAAACCAAGTGAGGCCATCTGAAAGACTTCTGTGCCCGTTTCAGGAAGACAACATGTATGTCCAAAAGGACGCATTGAAGAGGATTCGATGTGGAAGAACCTTTAGCACTCCCTCAGGGTGGAGCAGCTACTCTCTGTGGAACTGCATGGAGGTGTGCAGCACAAACCAGCCTTCACCCTCTCATGACCATCCCCCAAAAGGTTACATGTGATAAGATAACAGTGCCTCTTGCAGAAAATGGGCATGTTCGAATGGAGCCCCAAGAGGATGCACAATGTGTTAACAAGGGGTCAATACAGCACGACAAACAGCAGATGCTGCAGGT
The DNA here is from genome assembly GCF_964662115.1 of Mustela nivalis. Classification (NCBI taxonomy): domain Eukaryota; kingdom Metazoa; phylum Chordata; class Mammalia; order Carnivora; family Mustelidae; genus Mustela; species Mustela nivalis. The sequence goes on along the minus strand of NC_139041.1, from coordinate 6,146,747 downwards.
TGGTGAGGAGATCCAGGAAGGCAAAAAACAGGAGAATGAACAAGGAAGCTCCGAGCAAAGGTCGGGCATTTTAGGATGGTGGGAGGTTCCCCTACCTGGCTGCCCTCCATAGGAACCTAGGTCCAAATTCAATAAAACATCCTTTGGCCCCAGTCAATTATTGTGCACCATTTTTGTCTTTGTTATCTTATCCAACGTGCACATGCACGTATTAGACAGAGAGGCAGAGAGATCCCAATCAGGGGGTGGAGCTGGAGAGGGAGTAGCTTACTTGCCTCTGAGCAGAGAACCTAAGAACAGAGTCAATGCCAAGACCCTGGAATCATGAGTTGATCTGAAGGCCGCCTCTGAACTGATGGAGACAACCAGGGACCCAAACTTTGACTTCTGAACCCCTCCTGGTTCTAGATAGAACCGCTGTTCTCTCATTGTTCAGAAATGCAGAGGATAAGGATTTTGGCTTGGGCTGGTGTTGCTTGAGCTATCCGGCCTGCTTCGAGAGCTGGTAAAGCTTTTCCTCTTGAAGTCAGTGGTTGGTCTATGGACAAACTATTCTCCGATGCCTATTTGCCTAAAATGAATACCTCCACGCGTAGATTTCCCACGGGGAATGGCACTATGACTTTAGGTGCTCTGCTTCTGTGGAAGGTGTTGGGATTCCTCTGTCCCTCTGATTCTGGACCACTTTCTCTGCTCCCAGGTGAGGGTCCTTTTCAGCCCCGAGTTCTCCAATCTAGGATCAGCTCTCTTATCTTTCTCTCACTCTTACTTCGCCTAGAAGAGGCACCTCTTTCATTTCCTTGGAGATTCCTATGCTCACTATCATGTTCCATCATTCAGACTTCGCTCTTAGAACTGGCGTCCTTATTTTCTAGGCTTGTTCTTCCCGGTCTCTAATTGGATCCTCCACTTCTGCCTTGTTCCCGGACTATGCTTTCAGTCTCCTGTAAATCTTCTCTTCAGGAGTTCTTTAGGTGATTTTATCTTTATCAGTTTTATCTCTGTGGTTCGAGACTCTCTGATATCTCCTATGTTTTCTGATGTACAGCGAGTATCCAGGCCGCTGCATTCAATCCCGCATCAGGCGAGTCCTATGTAGTGGTTTCACTCTGATGGCCTAGCCGTGATTATTCCTTCTTCCTTTACCTGGGCATCAATTGATTCTTCCATCTTTGCGTTGGATGTAGGTTTCTGTCACCTCTCTGTATTCGTTAAACTCATTCTGTTTTCTAACCTGAGGGTAATTTCTATAGAAGGAAAGGATCCGTGAGTGACCCAGGGCTGGCCCTTCAGATTTGTTGAGTGTGTGCGTGTGTGTGTGTTTTTGAGTGTGGATGTGGCATGCATGCCATCTGCTGTTGGTGTTGTGACTGACCCTGTCCTGGAGGCAAGTCATTTGTTGTAGCTCTCCTTTCGGGGCGTTTGATGTGTTTCGGGTCCGGGATGCATATGCTGAGGTATACCTTGGTGGGCTCTGGTGTGCCTGTGAAATGAGAAACTCCACCAACTCAACAGAACGCAGGCCTACAGAATGCTCTGTTCAAAAGAAAACATGTGGTCAATGCTTTCTTCTCGTGACCTATGGGGGAGTCTGTTCCCCTCGGACTTAGTATCTTCGACTGAGGAAAGCAGTCATCCAAGTGTTCCACTGTTGGGATTTTATGTTGGCTGGCTAGGCAGCCTATGTCCTCACATACCTGTCTGGCCAGTAGCTCTGTCTTGATGCTACAGTTGTGAGAGCCCAAAATTTATGATGTCCACATTGAGTCATCTCCACGAACATGCCTTTCAAGGAATTACTCCCACAACTCACCATCTTCCCACTGCATCTCTTGGTATTGTGTCTCTCTGATCATTGTCTCCAGGCTGTGTGCTCCTGGTCGCTTGTTGGTGTCATATGCAGGAAAAAGATGGTGTTCTTTCAAGTCATTGTCTGCCAAGCCTGCTGACATGAAAACTTCAGCCCTCATCACTTCTGTTGTCAAGTAGTCGTGCCCTTCAGACCCTCGGCGCGTCACAGTCAACGGCACTGAGAAAAAGGTTCCTTGTGGGTTTCCACTGAGCCCTGCTCTCCTGTGCCTTGGTCCTCTTCATGTGCTCCAGCCCTCTTATCCACAAACCAGCCAAATCTCCCCTGAGTCATGTCTCCAAACTTCTCCCATCATCTCTGCAACTTTCGTTCTCTTTCGCTGTGGAGTTTACCTTGTAGATTTCAGATCATTTCCACCCCACTGCAGTTTTTGTGTTCATCTTTCTGTTGCCTTCATGGCTGAAGAAGCATGAGGTTATTAGTCACTACTAACATCTCACTGTCTTCCTGTCTCCACATTTCGTCCTGAGACATAAGCAATAAGGAATTCTTCCACTTGTCTCTTATGGCAGTCTTGCAGAGAGCATTGGGCTTTGTCACCTCTATCATGCTCAGAAAGACAACAAACAGATGATTTCACTAACTCATGACAGTCAAGAAACATACGAAAGAGAAAGAGTATTGGGACAAACAGTATGACTCAATTGAGGAATTCAAATGGTGGTGTTTGTTGGAAGTCAGTTTTGTGAGAACACGAGTTTCTTGAAGAGGAGAAGAGATGACATTCATGGCAGGAGATTTCCTGAAACAGATGGAATGTGAGTTTTCAAGGCAAGTCAAATGAATTGCTACCCACAAAAGACCGAATTCCATTCTCTCGTATTTTAATAATAATTGCGATGTGAAACACACACACACCACACAACATTAACACATGCACATGCACACACTATGAACACACACAAAGATAAGACATGCAAAAGATGGGGAGAAAGCGAGGAATCATACCACGAAGCAACCCCCCAAAAATATCATATAGGTGAAAGGCAAATAGAATCCAAGTGAAAAGCCAATCAAAATGAGAAAGTGAACTATTACCTATCAATAATACATTCAATACTCAGGACTAAAGTCTCCCATCGATACAAACAGTTGGTAGGAGTGGTTGAAATTCGAAAACAAAACAAAACAAAAAATAGTTAGAAAACATTCATAAAAAAAACAGCAAATATTAAACAAGCTAATCCTTCTGATGCAATTGGACATTTCCTTCGACTATAAAGATACTCATTGCTTGCAAGTGAAGAAATCGGGAAGAAGTAGGTGATGCTACTTCCAAGGAGAAGAGAGCCAAAGTGTTTGTGCCTAAGTCAGCGATAGTGATTTTATGCCTTCGAGAGACAAAAGATAAGCGGAAGGTGTTTTGTCTTGATGGATCATCAAAACAACAGAAACCTGGAAGAATTGCCAACATATACACCATGAACAATGGTGTATCTAAACGTTGGAAGCCTATGAACACATAGGAACGGAGGTGGCGACTTTTATCCAATACTGTTGGCAACTATGATATCCACGTTAAGCACAGGACAGATCATCTGGATGGGAAGGTGCTAAGAAATAACAGATGTCCACATGGGCTCTCGAGACAACATCAAATTTGGGGATCCATGAGGAAGATTGCGTCTCTGTGGACAATATGATATGTTCGTCCCAACAGCAGACCTAACTTTGTCTATCTCAGATCATGAGCTCGAGGCCTAATCCAGTCGTAATTCATGGAAGAGATGTCAAAATTTATACAGTGCACTTACGATCACGAACTAGCAAAGAATGCAAGAAAGAAAATCCAAAGGAAATGCGGAAATAGCCATGAATGAAGGAATTCTAAGATATTTAGAGGATGATGCCAAAACATTTTATGGGAAACCATATAGGGATAAATGTATGCATTGCCAAAACTTAAAAACACCGAGAAATAAAGCCACCCCAAAGGATGACTGAAGGAACAAGATGACGAAAAACCAAACTCCAAAGGTAACAGAAAAATTGAAATCATACATGTGATTATCAAAATTAAGGAAATACAAACAAATCAATAGGAAAAAAATTAGGAGATCTCACACTTGAGTTTTGACAACACGAACAGCCTGCAGAAGCCATTACTGGGATAAAACAGGGAGACAAGCACACAGCTGCAAGTATGAAACCACATGACAACTAGTAGCAATGAAAATAGAATAACCGAAGAGGCACATCCACACATATGTGCTAGCAAATCCAAGAAATGAGAGAAAAGGATAAATTCGCAAACACATAGAAACTTCCAAGATTAGATCAGGAAATCTACAAATACTCAGCTCTCTAGTAGAGACGGACGCATTTGAAGCAGTAATACAACCCCTGCCAACACACAGTAGGCCAAGTCAAGTCATTTTCCTGGGCCATTCTTCTAGTTATTTAGTGAGGCATTGTGATTTCACTCATCAAAATCAGAGATGGAAGAATCAGGTTAACTAATTCACAAGGATAAAGACCCAATTCAAAGAAGGACATTTTAGGAAACCCACCCATGTCATTTCAATAAGGAAAGATAATAAACAATATAATTCTTTCCTGTTCTCGCTGTGACTTCCTTTGGTTTTGAGAGGGCCTCATTGCTTTCTCTGAATTGATTTTGTTGTTGTTGCTGTTCTGTTGAGAAAGCCTGCCTATCATCCATCATCCGTTTTTGACAGAGTATTCACGGATGCTTTAGTTGCATGGACGTACTGGTGCTGCTCCGAATATATGCCCAACTCCTGACCACCCATTAAGCAGTTCTCTTTTATGTAACCCTCAGCTTGATTCTCAGAGTCCTGAGTCACTCCTAATGGGTCTCCTTCTCTGACTTCTTGCCCTTCAGTATTGCCTTGCTTTACTAAAGGCCAAGGTATTCCTCCCGAGGCACATATTCTGGGAAGCCATATGGTATTTCCCTTTGTCTACTTGCCTTTTCCATTTCCCATCAGCAGGGCATGGGACATTCATGTCAAGGCAAGTCCAGGGGTTCATCACATCGGCGTCAGAGGAATACTGTGTTGCTAAAATGGACCCAAACTTCCAGATCCACTAGTCCGTGCAAGGGCATTGCAGCTCACTCCAAAGGACCTCTCAATTGGGCCTTGCAAGCCGTCGTTAGAGGCCGTCCATTTCCTTCTGACTAAAGAGACTTGGTCAACACGTCTATACCCGTTACCACAACAAGTACAGTTAACTAATAATGAAAACGGATTTGATCCAGGCCTCTTCATTGAGAGTTAGCTCTGAGGCAGAATGTCACCCTCCTCGAAGACTATGCAAAGGTGTTTAAGGGAAAGCCAGGTAGACAGAGGCCTCATCCCTTAGCCGCGTGTTTCAGAACACTAGGAGACGAGGCCAGAGATGGAACCATATTGTGATGCTCTCACCTTTTACCTCAAAATGGACTTTCCGTACCATAGTCATCACGGACCCATAGGCAATAGACACTGACAAGGTACGCTCTCCCCCACAAACCCCACGGAGAGCTGCTCATACCCGCGAGGACACACCTTTTTGGAGATATCTAGAAATTGTAGTGGAAAAGGACACCTTGCCGTCTCCGGGGATATGTTGGCCTAAAGGAAGGTATACTGAATGTCATTTTCCTTTCTCTATGTATCCAGAAAGGGCAAGTTGGACATTAACCCACAAGACATCCTGAGTTCTTGATCAGGTTCAGAGGGCTCTTGTTCTGCCCTTCCCGGGGCTTCCTACTTAAAGCCATAGGACACCAAGGTCATGGGAGAAGGAAAGCGGCTTCAGTGAAGCCAACATCTGTGATGTCACAAATCTTTGAGGTCACAGCAACCGCTCCTCCCCATGCCTGATCACTCCACTTGACTGGAGTAGTCATGGGTGGGCCAAGAGGACCCCAAGCCATCCCAAACCGCTGGAGCCGCCTGGGTCTCTCATGAAGGAAGTTTGCAAAGCGAGTCCGTGTCACCTTCTCCATGGCTCAATTCGTAGTGTTTGGTCGTGAGTGTCAGCACCAGGCCTCTGGACCTCAGAGAAAGGCAATGGACCCTCACTCCATCTTAGCCACGACAGGCCAAGAAACTAACAGACCGCAAGCAAAGCCTCAGGGGAGGAAATCCGAGCCCTGCACAAGTGTAAGGCCCTCCCACCCAAACACGGAGCATCTGAACAGGAAAAGGGACACCCAAGGGAAGCTCAAAGTGAGTACCCACAACCGTGCCAAAGACATGTCTGGACTCCTCCACAGCAAGGACATGAGTACCTCGAGCGTCTCTAGAAACGGTGCCAACAAGGCCTCCCAATCTTCCAAAAAGACCATGCATCCAAGGCTAACTCTACACCCTAGACCTTAGGTTCAGCACGGAGTCATGTTCTTGGAGTCCACAGCAGCCAACGGAGAGCATGTTAGAAGAGACCCATAGCCCAAGTGAAGTCATCTGAAAGACTTCCGGACACGTTTCAGGAAGCCAACATTTATGTCCAAAAGGACGCATTGAAGAGGATTCGAATGTGGAAGAACCTTGAGCACTCCCTCAGTGTGGAGCAGCTACCCTCTGAGGAACTGCATGGAGGTGTGGCAGCACAAGCCAGCCTTCACCCTCTCATGACCATCCCCCAAATGGTTACATGTGATAATAAAACAGTGCCTCTTGCGGAGATGGGCATGCTCGAATGGAGCCCCGAAAGGATGCACAATGTGTTAACAAGGGGTCAGTACAGCGTGACAGACAGCGGATGCTGCAGGTTACCCTTGGAGATGATGATTCCCTAAGCTCAATATCATGTTCCATCATTCTGCCTTTTCTCTTAGAATTTGCTTCCTTATTTTCTAGGCTTATTCTTCTCAGTCACTATTTGGATCTTCCAATTATGCCATGTTCCCATACTTTGCATCCAGTCTCCAACCAATCTTCTCTTCAGGAGTTCTTTATGTTGTTTTTTTTAAAGATTTTATTTATTTATTTGAAAGACGGAGATCACAAGTAGGCAGAGAGGCAGGCAGAGAGAGAGAGAGAGGGAAGCAGGCTTCCTGCGGAGCAGGGAGCCCGATGCGGGGCTTGATCCCTGGACCCTGAGATCATGACCCGAGCCAAAGGCAGCAGCCCAAACCACTAAGCCACCCAGGCGCCCCTCTTCAGGAGCTCTTTATGTTCTTTTATCTTCATCAGTTTTATCTCTGTGGTTTGAGACTCTCTGATATCTTCTATGTTTTTGGATGGACAGGGAGTATATAGGCCGCTGCTTTCAATAAACCACCGGGCGTATTCTATATAGAGGTTTCACTCTGATTGCCTAGCCGTGATCATTTTTTGTTCTTTCTTTCTTGACATCAATTGATTCTTCCATTTTTTTGTTTGGATCTATTTCTCTGTCTCCGATCTGTATTCGAAAAACGCATTCTGTTTTCTAAACTGAGGATAATTTCTTTAGGAAGAAGAGATCCTGGAGTGACCACGGTCTAGACTTTAAGGTTTTCGAGTGTGTGTGTTGTTTGTATGTGCGTGTGTGTGTTTGTGTGTGCATGTGTGGCTTGCATGCTATCCACTGTGTGTTTTGGCTGACTCTGTCTTTGAGGCAAGTCATCTGTAGTGTCTCTCCTGGCCTGCCGTTTGATGTGTTTGGTGTCCACGCTGAATATGCTGAGGTTTACCTCGGTGGGCTCTGGTGTGCTTGTGAAAGGAGACATTCCACCAACTCAGCTGAATGCAGGCTTGCAGAATGCTGTGTTCAGAAGAGAGCATGTTTTCAAGGCTTTCTTCTTGTCCCCTATGGGAGAATCTGTTCTCCTAGGACTAAGCAACTTGGACTGAGGAAGGCAGTCCTCCAAGTGATCCACGGATTGGATTTCGTGTTGGCAAGCTAGGCAGCAAATTTCCTCACCATCCTGCTTGGCCAGTAGCTTGGTCTTGATTTTGTTGGTGCGATAGCCCAAAATTTAGTATGTCCCCATTGAGACATCGCCACGAACACTGCATTTCACAGGATGCACTGACAGGACCCACCATCTTCACACTGCGTCTCCTGGTATTGTCTCTGATCATGGTCTCCAGGCTGTCTGCACCTGGATGCTTGTTGGTGTCCTATGCAGGAAAAAGACGGTGTTATTCTGAGTTGATGTCTGCCAAGCCTGTTGATCTGAAAACTCCCACCGTCAAGCCTTGTGTCGTCCAGAACTCGTACCCTTCAGACCATGTGCACTTCACAGTCAATGGCACTAGGAAACAGGTTCCTTCTGGGTTCCTAGTGTGCCCTACTCTCCTGTGCCTTTGTCCTCTGCATGAGATCACTGCACTCTGATTCACGAACCACCCTAATCTGCCATGAGCAATGTTTCCCACCTTCTCTCATAGACTCTGTGACTACCTTTCTCTTTCTCTGTGGACTTTACTTTGTAGGCTTTAGGTCAATTTCCACTCCATTGCAGTTGTTGTGCTCATCTTCCTGTTGCCTTCATGGTAGAAGACAAGCTCGAGGTTATTAGACACTACTACCATCTCAATGTCCTTCAAGTTACCGCAAATTCTTACTGACACATAAGCAAGAATGAATTCCTCCACTTCCCTCATGTGGCAGTGTTTTGGAGAACATTGGGCTTCCTCACATCTATCATTCTCATAAAGACAACATTCCATTTCACTCCCTCGTGACAGTCATGAAATATATGAAAAAGCAAGGGGTAATAGAGACAAACAATAAGACTCTATTGAGTCACCCAAAATATGGTGTTTATATAAAGGCCGTTTTGTGAGTATACGTGTTTATTGGAGAGCACATAAGATGATATTCCTTGCAGGGGTTGTTCCTGAAACAGATGGAATGTTAGTTTTCAGGGCATGTCAAATTGAATTGTTATCCATAAAAGACTGAATTCCTATCTTGAAATTTAATAGTAAGTGTATGTGAAACACACACAGACCACACACACATTAACACATGCACATGCACACACACACACAAAAACACACGAACACACACATACAGAGAAGATACGCAAAAGATGGGGAGGAAGTGAGATCGCACTAATGATGTAACCACAAAGAAAAACCATAAAGGAGAAAGGCAAAGAGAATCCTAGTCAGAAACCAATAGAAATAACAAAGTGAACTACTTACCTATCAAAATTTCATTCGGCATTCAGGATTAAAGTCTCCCAACGAACCACTTTGTAGAAGTCATTGAAATTAAAAAAAAAAAAAAACAGAAAAGATCCATAAGAAAACAACAAATATTAAGCAACTCGACCTCTGTTGCCCATAGGAGATATCCTTCGGCTATAAAGATACACCTAGCCTGAAAGTGAAGAAATTAGGAAGACGTAGGTTATGCTATTGCCAAGGAGAAGAGAGCCAAAATGATTGTGCCTAAGGCAGCTAGAGGTATTTTATACGTTCGAGAGACAAAAGATTAGCAGAAGGTGTTCTGTCTTGATGGAGCATTCAAATATCAGAAACCTGGAAAAATTGCCCACATACACCACGAACATGGGTGTATTTAACGATGGTAGCCTATGAACAGACAGGAAGAGAGATGCTGTCTTTAATTCAATATTGTTCATAACTATGATATGCACGTTAAGCTCAGGACAGATCATCTGGATGGAAAGGTGGTAAGGAATAACAGATGTCCCCATGGGCTCTCTAAGTACCTGAACTTTGGGGATCCATGAGTAAGATTGTGTCTCAGAGAACAATAAGATATGTTATTCCCAGGGACAGACCTAACTTTGTCTATCCCAGGTCATGAGCTCAAGTCCAAATACAGTCATAATTCAGGGAAGAGAGGTAAAAAGCTATACTGTGCACTTATGATCACGAAGGTATGAAAACAGAAAGATATTACGTTCAAATTGGAAATACAGCCATACCCTAAAAGTTGGAAAACACAACACACTCACGAACGAGCAATGAATGCAAAAAAGTAAATCCAAAGTAATAGCAGAAAGAGCCATGAAATGGAACGTCAAGAAACTCATGGGATGATGCCAAAACATTTTATGGGGAAACCATATAGGGTTAAATGCGTGCATTTCCAAAACTTAAAGACACCGGAAAAAAAAAAAAAAAAAAAAAAAAAAAAAAAAAAAAAAAAGCAACCTAACTGGATGCGTGAAGGAACAACAACAAGAAGAACCGAATTCCAGAGTTAAGAGAAAAAATGAAATCATACATATGATTATCGAATTAAAGAAAACACAAACCAACCAATAGGAAAAAAAATCAGTAGATCTCACACTTCAGTTTTGAAAACATGAACAACCGCAGAAGACATTACTGGGATAAAACAGGGAGACGAGCACACAGCTGAAAGTATGAAACCACATGACAACTGGTAGAAAGGAAATAAGAATAACCAAAGAGGCACATCCACACATTTATGCTAACAAATCCAAGAACAGAGAGAAAATGTTAAGTTCCCAGACACATAGAAACTCCCAAGATTAGGTAAGGAAACCTACAAAATCTCAGCCCTCTAGTATTGACTGAAGCATTTGAAGAAGTAATCCAACACCTGCCAACACACAGAAGGCCAGGTTCAAGTCATTTTCCTGGACCACTCTTCTAGGTATATAGCAAAGGAATTGTCCTGTCTTCTCATCGATTCCAGAGATGGAAGAGGCGGGTAGACTCCAATTTACAAGGATAAAGACCCAATTCAGTTAAGGACATTTTAAGAAAACAAATCATATGCCATTTCAATAAGGAAAGATAAATAAAAAATAATTCTTTCCTTTTCTCCTTGTGCCTCCTCTTGGTTTTGAAAGGGCCAGATTATTTTCCTCTGAATTGTTGTTGTTGTTGTTGCTCTTCTGTAGAGAAATCCTGCCTATCATCCATCATCCGTTTTTGACAGAGTATTCACGGATACTTTAGTTGCATTACGACCTAGTGCTCCTCCTAATATATGCCACAACTCCTGAACACCCATTAGCAGTGCCCTCATTCCCTGCATGCGTCTCTTTTCTGTAACCCTTAGCTTGGTTATCATGGTCCTGAGTCACTACGGGTGGGTCTCCTTTTATGACATCTTCCCCTTCAGTTTTCCCTTCCTTTACTAAGGGCAAAGGTATTCCTCTGGTGGCATATATTGTGGGAAGCTATATGATATTTCCCTTTGTCTGCTTGCCTTTTCGATTTCACATCACCAAAGCATGGGACTTTCATGTCAAGGCAAGGTCCAGGGGTTCATTTTCGTCCACGGCTGAGTAATACTGAGCTGCCAAAATGGGCCAAACCTTCCTTATCCACTAGTCCTGCAGGAGCATTGCGGCTCACTCCAAAGGTCTGCTCCAGTGGCCCTTGCAAGCCATCAATATAGGCCGTCCCTTTCCTTCTGACTAAAGAGACTTGGTAAACATATCTATACCCATTACCACAACAAGTACAGTTAACTAATGATAACCATGGGTGCGGTCCAGGCCTCTTCCTAGAGATAGCTCTAATGCAGATTGTCACTCACCTCAAAGACTTTGCAAAGATGTTTAAGGGAAAGCCAGGTAGACAGCCCCTAAACCCTTAGCTGTGTGTTTCAGAATACTAGGAGATGAGGCCACAGACAGCACCATATATCGATGCCTTCACCTTATTCTATGAAAAGGGGCTTCTGTCCCTTAGTCATCACTGACCCATAGGCAAAAGACGCTGAAAAAGGTCGCTCTCACCCACAGGATGACAAACCCCACGGAGAGCTGTTGATATCCATGAGGCCTCACTGTGTCTTGATCTCTAGAAATTGTAGTGTAAATAGGACACCTTGCCGTCTCTGGGGAAATGTTGGTTTAAGGAAGGTATACTGAATGTCATATCCTTTCCTCTTTGTCTAGAAAATGAAAGAGGGACATTAACACACAAGACAACCTGGGTTCTTGCTCAAGCTCAGAGGGCTCTTATTCTGTCCTTCCCGGGGCTTCCTACCTAAAGCCATAGGACACCAAGGTCATGGGAGAGGGATAGCTGCTTCAGTGAAGCCAGCATCTGTGATGTCACAAAGCTTTGAGGTCATAGCAACCACTCCTCATCAACCCAGGCCTGATCACTACACTTGACTGGAGTAGTCATGGGTGGGCCAAGAGGACCCCAAGCCATCCCAAACCGCTGGAACCTCCTGGGTCTCTCACCCAGGCAGTTTATGAAGTGAGTCGGTTTCACTTTCTCCATGGACGAATTCACATTGTTGGTCGAGACTCTCAGCACCAGCCCTCTGGACTCTGGAGAAACGCAAGAATCCCTCAATCAATCTTAAGCAGGATAGGCCAAGAATCAATCAGACTGCAAGCAAAGCCTCAGTGGAGGAAATCCAGGCCTTTGTAAGGGTGGGCCCTTCCATCGAATCATGGAGCTTCTGAACAGGAAGAGGGCCACCCAAGGAAATTCAAAGTGAACTCCTTCAACCTTGTCAGAGACATGTCTGGAGTTCAACAGGGAGTACTCGAGTACCTCGAGCGTCTCCAGAGATGGTGCCAACAAGGCCTCCCAAACTTCCAAAATGACCATGCATCCAAGGCAGACTCTACACCCTAAGATCCAGAATAAACTCATGTATGTGGAGTCCACAGGAGCAAAAGGAGAGCATGTTGGAAGAGATCCATATCCCAAATGAAGCCATCTGAAAGACATCCGTACCCGTTTCAGGACGACAACTTATATGACCAAAGGGGCTCTTGAAGAGGATTTGAATGTGGAAGAACCTTGAGCACTCCCTCAGGGTGGAGCAGCTACCCTCTGTCGAACTACATGGAGATGTGGCAGCACAAGCCTGCCTTCACCCTCTCATGATCATCCCCCAAATGGTTTCATGATATAAGCAAACAGTTCCTTTTGCAGAAGATGGGCATGTTCTAATATAGCCAGGAGAGGATGTACAATGTGTCAACAAGGGGTCAGTGCAGTGCAACAGACAGCGGATGCTGCAGGTTGGTGAGGAGATCCAGGAAGACAAAGAACAAGAGATTGAACAAGGGAGCTCCGAGAGAAGGTTGGCCATTTTAGGATGGTGGGAGGTTCTCTGTACGTGGCTACCCTCCATAGTAACCTAGGTCCAAATTCAATAAAACATCCTCTGGCCTCAGTCAATTATTGTGCCTGGTTTTGTTTTTGGTTTTTTTTGGCAATATATGCACATGCACGTATTGGACAGAGAGGCAGGGAGATCACAGTGAGGTGGTGGAGCTGGAGAGGGAGAAGCGTACTTGCCCCTGAGCAGAGAACCTGAGAACAGAGTCACTGCCAAGACCCTGGAATCATGAGTTGATCTGAAGGCCGCCTCTGAACAGATGGACACAACCCAAGACCGAACCATTGACTTCCGAATACCTCCTGTTTCTAGACAAGAACGCTGCTCTGTCATTGTTCAAAAATCCAAGGGATAATGTTTTGTCTTGGGTTGGTGTTGCTTGATCTGGCATGCTTTGAGAGCTGGTATAGCTATTCCTCTTGAAGTCAGTGACTGGGCTATGGACAAACTATTCTCCCATGCCTATTTGCCATAAGAGAATTCCTCCAAGCCTTCATTTTCCAGGGGGAATTACACAATGTCTTTTGGCGCTCTGCTTCTGTATAAGTTAATGAGAATTACCTGTGCCTCGGATTCTGGACTTCTGTTCCTGCTCCCAGATGAGGGTCATTTTCAGCCCCGATTTCTCAAATCCTTGTTCAGCCCTCTTTTCTTTCTCTCACTCTTACTTCTCCTACAAAAGGCACCTCTTTCAATTCCTTGGAGTTGATGATTCCCTAAACTCATTGTCATGTTTCATCATTTTGCCTACTCTCAAGTATTTGCTTTCTTATTTTCTAGGCTTATTCTTCCCAGGCACTAATTGGATCTTCTACTTCTGCCATGTTCCCGGACGTTGCATCCAGTCTCCTACAAATCTTCTCTTTAGTAGCGCTTTATGTTCTTTTATATTTTCAGTTTTATCTCTGTGGTCTGAGACTCTGATATCTTCTATGTTTTCTGATGTACAGGGAGTATCCAGGCCGCTGCTTTCAAACCCCTTAGGCTTTTTATATGTAGAGATTTAACTCTGATTGCCTAGCCTGGATAATTTCTTGTTCTTTTACCTTGTCATCAATTGATTATTCCATCTTTGCCTTGGATTTAGGTCTCTTTTTCCTCTACATATTTGAATATCTATCCTATCTTCTATCCTGAGGTTAATTTCTTTATAAAGATGAGATCCCGTAGTGACCAAGGGCTGACCCTTAAGGGTTTGGGGTGTGTGTGTGTGTGTGTGTGTGTGTGTGTGTGTATGGCATGCATGCCATCTGCTATTGTGTACGTCTGACCCTTCCTTGAGACCAGTCAACTGCTAGGGCCCTCCTTTCCTGACGTTTGATGTGTTTTTGGTCCGGGCTGAATATGCTGAGGTTTACATAGATGGGCTCTGGTGTGCCTGTGAAAGAAGACATTCCACCAACTCAAAAGAATTCAGGCCTGCAGAATGCTGTGTTCAGAAGAGAGCATGTGGTCAAGGCTTTCTTCTAGTGCCCAATGGGAGAGTCTGTTCTCCGTGGACTAAGCATCTTGGACTGAGGAAGGCAGTCCTCCAAGTGTTCCATGGTTGGGATTTCGTGTTGGCAGGCCTGGCAGCAAATGTCCTCACTGTCCTTCTTGGACAATAGCTCTGTCTTGATGCTGCTGGTGAGAGAGCCCAAAATTTCTTATGCCCCCATTGAGTCATTTCCACAAACAATGCCTCTCATGGATGCACTGCCAGGTCCCACCATCTTCCCAATGCTTCTCCTGGTATTGTCTCTGATCATTGTCTCCAGGCAGTCTGTACCTGGTTGCTTGTTGGTGTCCTATGCAGGAAAAATGTGGTGTTCTTTCAAGCCAATGTCTTCCAAGTCTACTGATTTCAAAAATCTAGCCCTCACGACTTGTGTTTCAATAATTGTGCCCTTCAGATCCTATGCTCATAACAGCCCATGGCACTGGGATACAGGTTTCTTGTGGGTTCCCAGTGAGCCATGCTTTCCTGTGCCTTTGTCCTTTGAATGGTCCCTCTGATGCATGAACCACACAAATCTCCACTGAGCCATGTCTCCAACCTTATCCCTTAGTCTCTGCGGTTTCCATTCTCTTCGCTGTGGAGTTACTTTGTAGGGTTCAGGTCAATATCCACCCCATTGCAGTTTATGTTGTCCTCTTTCTGTTGCTTTCATGGCTGAATACAAACACGAGGTTATTAGCCACTACTACCATCTCACTGTCCTCCATGTCACCACAAATTCTTACTAAGACATAAGCCAGAATGAATTCTTCCACATGTCTCATGTGGCAGGGTTGGGGAGACCATTGGGCTTCATCACATCTATCATTCTCAGAAAAAAAACAGACTGTTTGTCTCAGAAGGACAAAAACCAGAAGATTTCACTGCCTCAAGACAGTCAAGAAACATATGAATAAGCAAGGGGTATAGGAACAAAAAATCTACTCTTATAAGGCACAAAAATTTGGTGTTTGTTTGAAGGCAGTTTTGTGAGAATATGTGTTTTTTGAAGAGGAAACTAGATGACGTCCTTTGCAGAAGATGTTCAGAAATGAATGGAATGTGATTTTTCAAGGCATCTCAAATTCAGTTGCTATCCTTAAGAGACCAAATTCTTATCTCTTGAAATTTAATTATAAGTGTTATGTTAAACACACACAGACCACACACACATTAACACCAGCACATGCACACACAACTGAACACACTCACATATAAGACACGCAAAAGAGAGAGAGGAAGTCAAAATCACACTAAGGAATCAACCCCACAGAAAATACCATAAAGGGGAAATGCAAAGAGAATCCAAGTCAGAAGCCAACCAAAATGAGATGTGAACTACTTATCTATCAATAATTCATTCAGTATTCAGGATTAAAGTCTCCCGACAATACAAACACTTCATAAGAGTGCATGAAATCACCAAAAAAAAAAAAGGCAGAAACGATTCATAAGAAAACAAAAATATTATAAAACTCGACCTTCTGTTGACAATAGGAAATTTCCCTCGAATATAAAGATACATATGGCTTGAAAGCGAAGATATTGGGAAGCAGTAGGATACACTATTGCCAAGGGGAAGAAAGCCATAGTGATTGTGCCTACGTCAAATGGAGCGATTTTATGCCTCCGAGAGACAAAAGATTAGCAGAAGGTGTTTTGTCTTGATGAAGCATCCAAACACCAGACACAGCAAATTCTTACTGAGACTTAAGCAAGAATGAACTCTTCCACATGTCTCATGTGACAGGCTTGCAGAGAGCTTTGGGCTCTGTCATATCTATCATTCTCAGAAAGAAAACTAACAGACTATTTCACTCCCTCAACACAGTCAAAAAACATATGAAAAATCAAGGGGTATAGGGACAAACAATACAATTATAATGAGGCACACAAAATGTGGTGTTTGTTTGAAGGCAGTTTTGTGAGAATACGTGTTTATGGAAGAGGACAAATCAGATGACATTCCTTCCAGAAGATGTTCTTGAAACGGATAAAATGTGAGTTTACAAGGCATGTCAAATTGAATTACTAACCTTAAGAGACCCAATTCCTACTTCTTGAAATTTAATTATAATTTAATTATTGCCAAGGAGAAGAGAGACAAAGTGATTGTGTCTAGAGTGATTTTATGCCTTTGAGAGACCAAAGAGAGCAGAAGTTGTTTTGTCATGATGGAGCATCAAAACATCAAAAACCTGGAAGATCTGCCAACATATATACCAGATCATGGCTGTATCTAAATATTGGAAGCATATGAACAGAGATGAAGGGAGATGGGGAATTTAATCCAATATTGTTGGGGACTATGATATCCACGTTAAGCACAGCACAGATCATCTGGATGGAAAGGTGGTAAGGAATAACAGACGTCCACATGAGCTCTCGAGACCACCTGATCTTTGGGGATCCATGAGTAAGATTGCGTCTCTGAGGAGAGTAAGATATGTTCTTCCCAGCGGCAGACCTAACTTTGTCTATGCAGGTCCTGAGCTCGAGTCCAAATCCAGTCTTAATTCATGGAAGAGAAGTCAAAACCTATCCTGGGCACTTATGATCATGAAGGTATGAAAACGGGAAGATATCACTTTCAAATTGGAAATACAGCCATACCCTAAAGGTTGGAAAACCAACACACTCATGAACTAGCAATGAATGCAAGAAAGAAAATCCAAAGGAAATGCAGAAAGAGCCATGAAAAAGGGAATGTCATGAAACATAAGCAGTGATGCTAAAACATTTTATTTGGAAACCATAAAGGGTCAAACGCATAAATTTCCATAAATTTAAAAACACCAAAAAAAAAAAAAAAAAAAGGAACCTAACTGGACGCCTGAAGGAACAAGTAGAAGAGTCGAAATCCAAAGTTAACAGAAAAAATGAAATCATACATATGATTATCGAAATAAAGGAAATACAAACAAACCATTAGAAAAAAAAAAAAAAACGGAGTTCTCACACTTCAGTTCTGAAAACATGAACAAACTGCAGAAGCCATTACTGGGATATAGCAGGGAGAGAAGCACACAGCTGAATGTAAGAAACCACATAACAACTGGTAGAAAGGAAAAAAGAATAACCTAAGAGGCAGATACACACATTTATGCTAGCAAATCCAAGAACGGAGAGAAAGGTTAAATTTCCAGACACATAGAATCTCCCACGATTAGGTCAGGAAACCTACAAAATCTCAGCTCTTTAGTAGTGACTGAAGCGTTTGAAGCAGTAATCAAACACCTGCCAGCACACAGAGGGCCAGGTCCAAGTCATTTTCCTTGGCCACTCTTTCAGCTATTTAGCAAAGGCAATGTCATGTCTTCTCATCAAATTCAGAAATGAAAGAGGCAGGTATACTCTAATTTACAAGGATATAGACCCAATTCAGATAAGGACATTTTAGGAATCAAATCCCATGCCATTTCAATAAGAAAAGATAATAAAAAATATAATTCTTTCTTTTTCTCCCTGTGCCTTCTTCAGGTTTTCAAAGGGTCACATTGTTTTTCTCTGAATTTTTTTGTTGAAAATCTTAGAATTCTTCTTGGAATTTTTTTGTCATTTTTTTTTTGACACAGTATTCACGGATCATTTAGTTTCATATGTGACCTAGTGCGTTTCCTAATATATGCCACAGCTCCTGAACACCCATTAAGCATTTCACTTATTCCTTGCATGTATCTCTTCTCTGTAACCCTCAGCTTGGTTCTCAGAGTCCTGAGTCACTCTTGGTGGGTCTCCTTCTCTGCATTCTTCCCATTCAGTTTTCCTTTTCTTTACTAAGGGACAAGGAATTCCTCCTGAGGAACATATTGTGGAAAGCTAGATGATATTTCCATTGTTCTGCCTGTCTTTTCCATTTCCCATCACCCAGACATGGGACATTCATGTCAATGTAAGGTGAGGGGTTCATCCTCCCCGATGGCTGAGGAATACTCTGTTACCAAGGTCCAGGGGTTCATCCTCCCCGATGGCTGAGGAATACTCTGTTACAAGATGGACCACACCTTCTTCATCACTAGACTGCAAGGACCTTGAAGCTCAGTCCACAGTTCTGCTCAAGTGGGCTTTGCAAGCCGTCGATATAGGCTGTCCCTTTCCTTTTGACTAAAGAGACTTGGGCAACATGTCTATACCCGTTCCACTACAAGTACACTTAACTAATGATGACAACAGGTGCGGTCCAGGCCACTTCATGAAGAGTTAGCTTTGATTCAGAACGTCACTTTTCTCAAAGACTTTGCAAAGTTAAGGGAAAACCAGGTAGAGAGAGCCCTAATTCCTTAACCTTATGTTTCAGAACTCTAGGAGATGAGGACAAAGGCAGCACCATATATCCATGCCCTCACCTTTTTCCTCATAAAGGGACTTTCTGTCCGTGGGTCATCACTGACCCGTTGGGAATAGACACTGACAATGGACTTGCTCACCCACAGGATGACAAGCCCCACGGAGAGCTGTTGGCACCCAAGATGCCTCACTGTTTCTTGAGATCTAGAAATTGTAGTGGAAATAGGACACCTTGCTGTCTCTGGAGAAATGTTGGCCTAAAGGGAGGTATAATAAACATCAATTTTTTCCTATTTATCTAGAAAGGGGAAGTGGGACATTAACCCACAAGACAACCTGAGTTCCTGATCAGGCTCTGAGGGCTCTTGCTCTGTTATTCCCGGGGCTTCCTACCTAAAGCCATAGGATACCAAGGCCATGGGAGAGGGACAGCTGCTTCAGTGAAGCCAGCATCTGTGATGTCACAATACTTTAAGGTCATAGTAACCAATCCTCATAAACCCATGCCTGATCACTACACTTGGTTCGAGTATTCATGGGTGTGCCAATAGCACCCGTAGCCGTCCCAAACCGCTGGATCCGCCTGGGTCTCTCACCAAAGCAATTTGTGAAGCGATTCGGTGTCAAGTTCTCCATGGCCCGATTCGTAGTGTTTGGTCCTGACTGTCAGCACCAGCCCACTGGATTCCGGAGAAAGGCAAGAATCCACCATTCCATCTTAGCCTGGAAAGGTCAAGTAACATTCAGGCCTCAAGCAAATCTCAGGGGAGGGAATCTGAGCCCTGCACAAGGGTTAGGCCCTACCACCCAATCACCAATCTTCTGAACAGGAGAAGAGCCACCCAAGGAAAGCTCAAAGGGAACACCTCCAATCATGACTTAGACATGTCTGGAGTCTTCAACAGTGCAGACAGAAGTGTTAGGGTTTTTAATCAAAGGAGCAAGACTGATACAAAGCGAAGGTCAAGCAAAACTTAATTTTATTCCAAACATCGAGAATCATACTGACTGGTCAGGGCCTTCTCTTCCAAATTCGACCCCCTCCAGCATCACAGACTAACGTATAGATGTAGTTTAGCTGGGCTATACACAGGTGGCCTTGAGATTGCAATACACAGAGAAAACTGCACAGTGGTGCTACGTCTGCCAAACATAGAAAAAACTGCTAGTAACACACGGAAGGACAATTGAATCTCAATTTCCCTAGTAGATATAAGCTCCCCACTGAGTGGATATCTTCATCTGGCCTGACCTGCCCTTATATCTAGGCTTTGAGAGTAAAAACCTTTGGGAGGGGCAGTATCAATCTAAATTTACTGCATGAGGTCAATCTATGTATACTGCAGGCTCTTACATTCCTGCCTATTCTTTGGAGATTAGTCCAATCCTTGACTTTTCATCCAGTTCTACATTCTCTGGTTATAAAGGGTTTATTGAGCATGTAACTCTAAAATTTTTATCGCTCTCATTTTCTTTTGTACATGACACTAGTGTACAGTCGGCTGTATATTTACACTAGTGTAAATGACACTAGTGCACAGTCGGCTAATGAGTTACACATTTACCGCTTCATAGAACCCTTTCCATTTTTTTTCTAATTTCCTTTATCTAATTAACTACCTATACTTTACATAAACAGGTGAAAATAGGAGCAACAACAAACGCATAGTCTTTTCAGTCTTAGATTTAGTCCAGGGTGAGCGGGATCTTTGGCTGTGGCTTTCACCTTTGGGGGTCATCTTCATCCTTGGCTCGTATGATGTGACATGCGTGAATCCAGGCCCTGATGTGTTCTACTTTTACTGCTGTGGTGTGTTCAAGGTAACAGTAAAAGGTCCCATCCAGCGAGGCTCCAAGCTCCCCAATTGATAATGTCATATCCAAACCAGGTGATTGGGTTGGAAAGGATGTGGTTCCACCTCCGTCTCCATACCAGTGTGGGCAGTCTGGATCCCTGCATTTTTAAAAATCAGACTGTAATGCCTGCAGTGACGGGAGTACAGACTGATCAGTCATTTCTGCTAGGGCAACCTTTTGTAGCCGAGGACAGAGCGGGAGCGGGGTTTCTCCCAAACATTTCAAATGGGGTCACCGTGTTAAATAGTCTGTACATCTTGCCCTGAGCAGGGTGAAAGGAAGGAGATCCACCCATCCACTGCCCGTGTCCAGGGTTAGTTTTGTCAAGGTCTCTTTAAGACTCCAGTTCATTCTCTCTACATGCCCAGAAGTCTGGGTCTGATGGCACAATGTAGTTTCCAATTTGTGCCCATGGCCTTGGCCAATTCCTGTGAGACTGAAATCAAAATGCAAGGCCATTGAATGACCCAATCATGAGAGGCAGCCCAGTCCTAGGAATTATTTTTCTTGTAGCTTTCTGGCTACCACTCCTGCTGTCTCACGTTTCTCGGAAAAAGCCTCAACCTGGCCTGAAATGGTATCTACAAAACTAATATATACTTGTCCCCATATTTCCCAGGTTAATTTTTGTAATATCTATTTTCCAATAAATTCCGTGTACCCTACCTCTTTCTCTTTTCCCTCTTCCAAATCTAGTTCCTCCCACATTAACTGCCTGGCACTGAGCACATCTATCAACTATATCCTAAACCATACACCGTAATTTAGAAGACTGGAACTGCTTGCCTTTAAGTTCCTTAAGTTTGAGTGACCCCAGGTGAGTACCCTAATGTATCTGGTCTACTAACTTCTTTCCTAGTCTTCGAGGAAGTATTAAAGAATTAAATTTCATCTTTTAGTCTTAGCCCATTCCCCTTTATAATATAATTAGACCATTTTTGTAAATACTTTAAATCTTCCTCTTAATTCTCCAGTTTATCTCGATCTGATAATTGGTTTCCTTTTGAAATCAGACCAGTCCCCTTTTGGTGTCACAAGAAATGCATAACAACCACCTCTTTTGGGTCCCAATATTTCTCTTCTGTCTTAATTCCTTTTCCTTCTGCTGTTAATAGGCTCCTTCCTTTGTAAGTAGCTCCATGTATATGGAGAGTAGCAAAGACATACCTGTGATCCGTATTGATGTTGGTGGTTTTACCTTTAGCCATCTGCAGTGCCTTAGTGATTTGAATCAGTTCTGCTTGTTGTGCTGAAGTTCTATGTGGCATGGTGCTGCCAAGATTTCCTGCTCAGGATAAACTACCACAGCCCTCACATACCTCACATACCTCTTTCCATGAACAGAGTCATCTCTACATCTGGGAAGGGCATGTCTCTGAGATCCATTCTTATTCCTGTGACTTGGTTTAGGACCTCCCCACAGTAGTGTGGGTGGTCAGCCAGCTCCTCTGGGAACAGTGTGGCTGGATTTAGCACCACTGGTGGCTATGAGATCACTCTTGGTTTGTTGAGGAGGAGGGCCTGATACCCTGTCACTCGGGTATTCACCATCATCAGTCGGTTGGAGTCTACAAAGGTCCGCGATAGCGTGTGTGGCGATCAGGATGAGATTTTGACCTAATGGTCTAGCATTATATCTTATTTGGTTAAAACCTACATGTCCAACGAATTTAATTCCATTTGTCATTCAAGCAACCCTTCACAGTTTCAGGATACCAAAGACTTTGGAAGACACTTTAACAATTACCCATTAAAACCTTGAGACAAACAAATAACTATCTCCACTTCAGATGCCATGCTCTCCCGCCAACAAGGGGGAGGGGCTAGGCAGTCCACATCAGGCCAGAGAAGGCAAAGAATTCCCCAAAACAAAGGGTGTTTCGGCAGCTGCTTGGGAATATTTTTTAAAGTCTTTGGCTCAAGGTCGGTTCATCCCACAGTGCCAGTTCTGCTTACCAAAAGTGGTCCATTTGGCACTCATATACCACGCTCAGCTCCAATGAGCATCAGCATTGGGCACCTTAACTCACTCTTAGACTGACCCCAGTAGGCTACAGTCATAGCCCTTAACACACGAAATGAGTGAGTGAGAAGCCTCACATCTATTATGAAGAACAGAGAGATGAAAGTCAGAGACCCTTTATTCTCTGCTTGCCCCATTTCTTCAATCATAACAAACAATACAATAGACAACAAAAGGACCAGGCAAAGACAATTGTAGGCCCAATGATTCTTACCAATAACCTGTCACTAGTGGGGGCTATCTTTATCCCCTGATTGCCTAGGAGGACTCGAAACCCCTAACCGCCCAGGGGGACTTGAACCCCTAAAGTCTAGAGGGGCTCGAACCCCCCTGACTGTCCAGCGGTACACAAAACCCCTGGTTCGCCTAGGGGTATTTTAACCCCCTCTAACCGCTAAGGGGTACTCGAGCCCACTGACTATCTAGGGAGACTCGAACCCCCTGACCACCGAGGGGGATGTGAACCCACATAAGATCTACCAGCAGAGCATGGGGCATCTCCACTCCACACCAGCTCTGGGGAGCATGGCTGCTGCCGGCTTCTACCTCTGGTTCATACCCTGCAGATCCATGCAGGATCCCATGATCTTACCTCCAGAGGCTTTTCCAAAAATTCCAATGCTGGCTCAGTTCTATCATTTGAATTCGGGTGGCCCTCCAAAGATAGTGTCCTTATTCAAAGGAGCGAAACTGATACAAAGTGAAGGTCAAACAAACGTTAATTTTGCACAAAGCATCGAGAATCATATTGACCTGTCAGGGCCTTCTCTTGCAAAGAGGCGACCCCTCCCAGCCTCACAGACTAACATTTATAGCGGTAGTTTAGCCAGGCTATACAGAGGTGGCCAATGAGATAACAGTACAGAAAAAACTGCACAGTCGTGCTAAGTCGGCTACACCACAAAAACAAAAATGCTAGGTATCACATGGGTGGACAATTGGATCTCAATTTACCCTAGTACATATATGCATGCCCCTCTAATGGGATGTCTTCACCTGGCCTGATTCACCCTTGTATTTAGGCTTTGAGAGTAAGCTCCTCTTGGAGGAGTAGGGTCAATTTAGTTTACTGCATGGGTTCAATATAAGTTTACTGCAGATACACAAAATGACTCTCTCTGGCCTAGAGGCCCTTATAAGGAGTACCTTAGCATCTCTAGAAATCGAGCCAAAATGACTTCCAAATCTTCAAAACTGATGATGTACCAAAGGCAGATTCTACATCCTAGAACCTTAGGTCCAGAATGGACTCATGTACTTGGAGTCCACAGGAGCAATCATGTAGCATGTTTGAAAAGACCCATAGCCCAAGGGAAGCCATCTGAAAGACTTCCGTGCCCATTTCAGGAAGACAACTTGTATCTTCAAAAGGACGCATTGAAGAGGATTCAAATGTCAAAGAACCTGGAGCATTCCCACAGGGTCCTGCAGATACCCTCTGGAGAAGTTCATGTAGATGTGACAGCACAAGCCTGCCTTCACCCTCTCATGAACATCCCCCAAATGGTTTCATGGGATAAGCAAACAGTGCCTCTTGTGGAAGATGGGCGTATTCTAATGGAGCCAGCAGAAGATGAACAGTGGGTCAACAAAGGGCCATTACAGAGCCACAGACAGCATATGCTACAGGTTGGTGAGGATATTCAGGAAGACAAGGAAGTGGAGAATGAACATTGGAGCTCTGAGCGAAGGTCTGGCATTTGAGGAATGGCGGGAGGTTCTCTAAACCTGGCTGCCTTCCATAGAGATCTAGGTCAAATTAAAAAAAAAATCCCCTGGCCACAGTCAATCCTTGTACCCTGGTTATGTTTTTGTCTTTTTGTCAAACAATGCACATGCACATATTTGACAGAGAGACAGAGAGATCACAATCAGGGTGTAGAGTTGGAGAGGGAAAAGCTGACTTACCTCTGAGCAGGGAACCTGAGACCAGAGTCGATGCCAAGACCCTGGGATCATGAGTAGAGCTGAAGGCCTCCTCTGAACTGATAGACACAATCCATGACACAATCTTTGACTTCTGAATACGTCCTAGTTCTAGACGTGAACCACTGCTCTGTCATTGTTCACAAATGCAGGGGAAATGGATTTTGGCTTGGGCTGGTGTTGCTTGAGCTCTCTGGCCAGCTTCGAGAACTGGTGTAGTTTGTCCTCTTGAGGTAAGTGACTTGGCTATTTACAAACTACACTACCACGCATATTTAGCAAAGAGAATTCCTCCAATGATAGCTTTTGCAGGGGGAATGAAACTATGTCTTGTGGTTCTATGCTTCTGTGGATGGTGATGTGAGTCCTTTTACCCTCTGAATCTATATCTCTGTTTCTACTCCCAGATGAGGGACAGTTTTAGCTCTGAATTCTCAAATCCATTTTCAGCCCTCTTTTTTTTTCTCTCATCCTACTTCTCCTACAATAAGCACCTCTTTCTATTCCTTGGAGTCGATGACTTTCCTAAGCTCATTGTAGTGTTTCATCATTCTCCTTCTTTCTTTGGATTGCTTCCTTATTTACCAATCCTTTTCTGCCAGGTCAAAAATTTGGTCCTTTGCTTCTGCCAGCTTCTTGGACATTTCCTTCAGTCTGCTATCAATTTTTTTCTTCAGAAACTCTTTATATATTTTATATTATATTATTTTATTTTATTTTATTTTATTTATTTTTATTTCTATCAGTTTAATCTATGTGGTTTGAGACTCCCTGATATCTTTCTGCTTTCAATCCTCCATTGGACATGTTATATGTGAGGTTTCACTCCAATTACCTGGCCATGATCTTTTCTTGTCTTCTTCCTTGGCAACAATTGATTCTTCCATCTTTGTCATGGATATAGGTCTCTGACTTTTTATCAGTGTCTGTTCAAGTGAGCCTTGCAGGCCATCGATATAGGCTATTAATTTTCCTTTGATTAAAGAGACTTGGTCAACAGGGTTATACCCATTAACACAGTAGGTAGAGATAAATAATGGTAACAAGGAGTGCTGTTCATTTCTGCTCCATAAGGATTAGCTATTATGTATAATGTCACTCTGCATCCAAAGGATGACACACCTCAAAAAGACGGGAGGATATACAAGAGGCTTTGTTGTTTCTGATATCTCTAGAAATTTCAGAAGAAATAGGAAAACTTTGCCATCTCTGGAGAAAGGTTGGCTAAAGATCATATACTGAACTTCATTTTCTTTTCTCTTTGTCTAGAAAGGGGAAGTGGGAAGTGAACACACAAGATAACTTGAGTTGTTGATCAGGTTGAGAGGGTTCTTTTCTGCCCTTCCCATGGGTTTCTATTTAAAACCATAGGATTCAAAGGTCATGAGAGAGGAATTGCTGTTTCAGTGAATCCCACTTCTGTGATGTCACCAAGCTTTGAGCTCATAGCAACTTCTCCTCCCCAAAGCACTCCTGATCACTACACTTGGCTGGAGCAGTCATGGGTGGGCCAAGAAAATCCCAAGCCCACCCCAACCATGGGACCTGCTTTTGTCTCTCAGCAAGGCAGTTTGTGAAGCGAGTCAGTGTCACCATCTGTACGCTGAATTCACAGACTTTGCTAGTTACTGTCACCACCAGCCCTCTAAACTCCAGAGAAAAGCAAGGAACCATCATTCCAACTTACGCACAATAGGGCAAGAAAGAATCATGCATCAAACAATGACTAAGGAAAGGAACTCCACATCCTGCACATGGCTATTATCCTCCCCCCAATTAGGGTGTTTCTGACCATGAAAAGGTCCACCCAAGGAAAGCTCCAAGGGAACACCTGGAAACATGTCTGGAGTCTTCAACAGTGAGGACAGGAGTAACCCCATTGTCTTCAGACATCATGCCAAATGGTCTCCAAATCTTTAAAAGTGTCCAAGTACCAAAGGTCGACTGTACACCCTAGACCTTGGTGGGCTCTGGTGTGCCTGTGAAAGGAGACATTCAACCAACTCAACAGAATAAAGGCCTGTAGAAGGCTCTGGTCGGTGAAAAGAATGTGGGCAGGGCTTTCTTCTAGTTCCCTCAGGAAAGTCTGTTCTTCTGGGACAAAGCAACTTGGACTAAGAATAGCAGTCCCAAAGGTGTTCCACGGTTGGGACTTCGTGTTTGCATGTGCAGCAGCTAATGTCCTCACCGTCCTATCGTTGGACAGTAGTTTCATCTTTATGCTGCTGGTTCAAAAGCCCAAAATTTAATGTGCCCACTTTGAGTCATCACGACGAACACTACCTGTCATGGATGCACTGTCAGAAACCACCATCTTTCCACTGTGTCTCCTGGTATTGTCTCTGATCATGGTTTCCAGGCTGTCTGCACCTTGTTGCTTGTTGGTGTACTCTCTAGGAGAAACAGAGTGTTCTCTCCAGTCGATGGCTGCAAAGCCTGCGGATTGAAATCTCCGGGTCTCAAAATCCTTTGTTGGCAAGAACTCATGCCATTTGGAACCTCTGCTGGTCGCAGCCACTGGCACTGAGAAACATGCTCCTTGTGGGTTTCCAGTGTGCTCCTCTCTCCTGTAACTTTGTACTTTGCATTGGCTCACTGCTCTCTGTAGCACCAAATGCACACGTCTCCTCTAAACCATGTCTCCAGGCTTCCCCCAAATTATCTGTGACTTCTGTTCTCTTTTGCTGTGGAGTTTGTTTTGTAGGCTTCAGGTCCATTTCCACCATGTTGTACCTGATGTGGAAATCATCCAGTTGTGGTCCTGGCTGAAGACAAGCCTGGAGTTTCCAGACACTACTACCATCTCACTGTCCTCCAAAAGTACCACCAAATCTTACCAATACATAAGTAAAAATGAATTCTCGCAACTTGCCTCAGATGGCAGAATTGTGGAGAGCATTGGCGTATGTCATATCTATCAGTCTCAGAAACACAAATAACAGGATTTCACTCTCTCATGGTAGTCAAGGTACCTGTGAAAATCAAGGGAAAAGGGGACAAAGACTATGACTCTAACCAGACACCCAAAATTTGGTGTTTGATTGAACGCAGGATAGTGAGATCACGTGTTTATAAAAGAGGACTAAATGGGACGTTCTTTGCAGGAAATGGGGCTGAAAGTGATGGAATGTGGGTTTTCATGGCATATCAAATTGAATTGCTATTCATAAAAGACCAACTTCCTATCTCTTGAAATTTCATTATAAGTGTTATGTGAAACACAAACAGACAATACACACAGACAAAACACACACACATACACTCTCACACAAACAGATAAGACACACAAAAGACGGGGAAGATGTGAGGATTCAGACTAAAGGAAGCAAACTCCAAAAAAATATCATAAACGGGAAAGGCACAGAGAATCTGCGTCAGAAAACACCGAAAATGAGAATGTTAACTCCTTACCCATCAATAATTGGTTCAAGTATTTAGGACTAAATTCTCCCATCACTGCAAACAAATTGTTGGACTGGATGAAAATTTAGGGAAAAAAAGCAAAAAAAAATATAAAGCAAAAAAGGTCAACAATAAAACAACAGAAACAAAAGAAGCTCGACCTTATGTTGGCCAAGGAGATCTCCTTCGATGATAAAGATACACATAGTTTGAAAGTGAAATAATTGGGAAGACATAGGTTATGCAATTGGCAAAGAGAGGAGAGCCGAAGTGATTGTGCCTATGGCAGATAGAGAGATTTTATGCCTTCGAGAGAGAAAAGATTATCAGAAGGAGTTTTGCCTTGATAGAGCATCAAATCATCAGAAACTTGGAAGAATTGCCAACATATACACCACTAACGTGGGCGTATCTAAATTTTGGAAGCATATGAGCAGGAAGGAAGGGAGATGGGGACCACAATTTAATATCGTTGGAAACTATGATATCCACATTCAGCACAGGACATATCATCCAGATGGAAAGGTGTTAAGGAATAACAGACGTCATCCTGTTTGAGTTTGGGAAAATATGCTTAAGATTGTGTTCCTGAGGACCATAAGAGAAGGTCTTCCCAAGGGTAGACCTAACATTGTCTATCATAGATCCTGTGCTGGAGTCCAAATCCAGTTGTAATTAATAGAAGAAAATTCAAATCCTATCTTGGAAATTATGACCACGAAAATATGATAATGGAAAGAAATCACTTAGGAATGGGAAACACAGCCAGACACTAATATGTGGAAAACACAACAAACTCCCGGACTAGCAGTGAGTCAAAGAGGGGCAATCAAAAGGAAAATCAGAAAGTACCTTGAACAAAGGAAAGTCAAGAAACATATGGGATGATTCCAAAATATTTTATGGGGAAAGAATATATGGTTAAATGCGTTTATTTCGAAAAATTAAAAACACCGAAAAAAAGCCTTCTATCGACAGCATAAGAAACTAGAAAAAGATGAAACAAACCCCAAAGTGAACAAATAAAAGACATTATATATATAATCATTGAAATAAAAGACATACAAACAAAGCAATAGGAAAAAATCAGGAGAGCTCTCACGTCAGTTTTGAAAACTTTAACAAACTGGAGGAGCCATTACCTGGATTCAACAGGGAAACAAGGATAGAGTCGAAAGAATGAGACTACATGACAATTTATCGAAAGGAAAAAAAATAACCTAAAAGACCCATTACACAATTATGACAGCAAATGCAAGAACTGTGAGATAAGGATAAAATGCAAGACACATCAACTCCCAAGATTGGGTCAGGAAACCTAGAAAATCTGAGCTCTCTACTAGTGACTAAAGTGTTTGAAGCAGTAATCAAACACCTCTCCAAAACAGAAGGTCAAATCCAAATCATTTTCCTGGTCAGCTCACCTAGACATTTAATGAAAGCAATGTCATTTCTTCTCAGTGATACCAGAAATAGAGGAGGCGGGTAGACTCTAATTTACAAGGACAAAGACCCAATTCAGATAAGGACGTTATCAGAAACAAATTCCATACTGTTTTAATAAGAAAGGATAATAAAAATAAAATTCTTTCCTTTTCTCTGTGTTCACCTCCTTTTCAAAGGGCGAGTTTGTTTTTATTTTATTTTATTTTATTTTATTTTTTTTGTTGAGGAAGCCAGCCTCTCATCCATCATCTGTTTTGACAGAGTATTCACGGATGCTTTAGTTCCATATACGACCTAGTGCTCCTCCTAATATATGGCACAACTCCTCAACAACCAATAGCCAGTTCCCTCATTTCTTTCATGTCTCTCTTTTCTCTAATCTTCAGTTAGGTTCCTCAGAGTTCTGAGTCACTCCTGGTTTGTCTCCTTCTCTGACTTCTTACCCTTCAGTTTTCCCTTCTTTCTACTAAGGCCCATGGTATTCCTCCTGGGGTACATATGAGAAAAGCCATATGATATTTCGTTTTGTCTGCTTGCCTTTTTCATTTCACATCACCCAGTCGTGTGGCATTCATGTCAGTGAAAGGAGCAGGGGTTTATTATCTCTGATGCCTGAGGAATACTCTGTTGCCAATACGGATCACACTTTCTTTATTCACTAGTCTTTGCAAGGGCATTGCAGCTCCATCCACACTTCTGCTCGAGTGGGCATTGATATAGTACATTCCTTTTCCTGTGATTAAGAGACTTCATTAACATGGCTATACCCATTACCGCAGTAGGTAGAGTTAACTAATGATAACAAGGAGTGCTCTCCAGGGCTTCTCCATAAGGGTAGATACAATGTAGAATTCCACTCTCCTTGAAGAATTTGCAAAGGTGTTTAAAGTAAAAACAGGTAGACAGAGCCCTAATCCCTTATGACTCCTGTTTTAGAACACTGGGTGCTAAGGACACAGACAGCACAATACATTTATTCCCTATCATTTTTTCTTGAAAAGGGACTTTCCATCCCTTAGCCATCACTAACCCATATGGAGAAGTCTAAGAGAAAGGACTCTCTAAAGCACAGGATGACAAACCTCAAAGAGAGCTGTTGATACCCAAGAGGCCGCACTGTTTATTGAGATTTTCAGAAATTACAGTTGAAATAGGAAAACCCTGCCATCTCTGGAGAAATGTTGGCCAAACGGATGGTATACTGAATGTCATTTTCTTTTTTCTTTGTCTAGAAAGGCAAAGTGAGAAATTAACACACAAGATGACCAAGTTTTTGATCAATCTCAGAGGGCTCCTTTTCTATCCTTCCCGGAGCTTTATACCTAAAGCCATAGGACTCAAAGGTCATGAGAGAGGGACTGCTGTTTCAGTGAAACCAACTTCTTTGATGTCGCCAAGTTTGAGGTTAGCAACCACTCCTCTCCAAACCATGCCTGATCATGGCACTTGGCTGGAGTAGTCATGGGTGGGCCAAGAGTAACCCAAGCCCTCCCCAACAGCTGGAGCTGTCTGGGTCTCTCACCAAGGCAGTTTTTGAAGCAAGTCGGTGTCACCTTCCCCGTGGCCGAATTTGTAGTCTTTGGTCATGACCTTCAGCTCCAGGCCTCTGGACTCCGGAGAAAGGCAGGAATCCCTCATTCCATCTTACCCATGATAGGCCAAGGAAGAGTCAGGCGTCAAACAATGACTGAGGGGAGGAACTCCATACTGAAGACATGGCTATGGTTCTCCCTCCCGATCAGGGCACTTCTGACCAGGAAAATGGTCACCCAAGGAAAGCTCCCAGGTAACACCCACAACAATGCCAAAAACATGTCTGGAGTCTTCAATAGAAAGGACATGAGTATCCCTAGCATCTCAAGATATTGGGCCATAATGGCCTCCCGTTCTTTAGAAGTGAACAAGCACCAAAGGCAGACTCATCACCCGAAATCCTGAGGCCCAGGACAGACTCATGTACTTGGATTTCATAGGAGCAAGTGTGGAGCATGCTGGAAGAGACCCATAGACCATGTGAATTCATCTGAAAGACTTTCATCCCCATTTGAAGATAACAACGTGTATCTCCAAAGGGATGCATTGAAGAGGATTCAAATGTTGAAGAAACTTGAGCATTTCCACAGTTTGGCGCAGCTACCATCTTGGAAAATCAATGGAGATGTGGCAGCACAAGCCTGCCTTAATGCTTTCATGATCATTCCCCAAGTGGTAACATATCATGCGATAAGCAAACAGTGCCTCTTGTCGTAGTGGGCATGTTCTAATGGAGCCGGGAAAGGATGACAATGTGTCAAAAGGGGGCATTACAGCGGACAGACATCAGATGCTACAGGTTCGTGAGGCGATCCAGAAAAACAGAGAACAGGAGAATGAACAAGGAAGCTAAGAGTGACAGTCTGGCATTTTAGAATGTGGGATGTTCTTTGTACCTGGCAGCATTCCACTGGGACCTAAATCCAAATTAAATAAACCATCCTCTGGACCCAGTCAATTTTTTTACAGTTTTTGTTTTTATTTTTATCAAAATATGGGCATGCACATATTTGCTAGAGAAACAAAGATATCACAATTGGGGGTGGAGCTGGCGAGATAGAAGCAGAATTGCCTCTGAGCAGGAACTTGAGACCAAGATCAATGCAATGACACTGGGATCATTAGTTGAACTTAAGGCCGCCTCTGAAATGATGGACACACCACAGGACCCAATTTTTGTCTTGTGAATACCTCCTAGTTCTAGACAAGAACAGCTGCACTGCCATTGCTCAGAAATGGAGGGGATACGGTATTTAGAGTTGGCAGGTGTTTGCTCTATCTGACCTGCTTCTAAACCTGGTATAGCTTTTAGTCTTGAATTCAGTGACTTGGCTATGGACAAACTGCTCTCCCAAGCATATTTGAATAAGAGAATTCCTCCATTGCTAGGTTTAACGGGGGAACGACACTATGTTTTCTGGGACTCTGCTTCTGTTGATGGTGATGGGACACCTCTGTGCCTCTGAATCAGGATCTCTGTTTCTGCTCCCAGATGAGGGACACTTTCAGCACTGATTTCTCAAAGAAATGTTCAGCCATCTTTATTTATCTCACTCCTAGTTCTCCTACAATAGGAACCTTTGCATTCCTTGGAGTCAATAACTTCTCTAAGCTCATTGTCATGTTCCATCATTATAATTTGATCCTCTGCTTCTTCCAGGTATATCGACTTTGCATCCAGTCTGCTACCCATCTTTCATCAGGGCCTCATTATTTTATTTTTTTAATCTCTTTTATTTCTGTGGTTT
The DNA here is from genome assembly GCF_964662115.1 of Mustela nivalis. Classification (NCBI taxonomy): domain Eukaryota; kingdom Metazoa; phylum Chordata; class Mammalia; order Carnivora; family Mustelidae; genus Mustela; species Mustela nivalis. The sequence goes on along the minus strand of NC_139041.1, from coordinate 6,114,189 downwards.
GAGACTCCCCATGACTTCTATGTTTTCTGATGTACAGTGAGTATCCTGACTGTTGCTTTCCATCCTCCCTCGGTCCTGTTACATGTACAGGTTTTACTTCGATTGCTTGGCCTTGATCATTTCTTGTTCTATTTCTTTGGTAGCAATTGATTCTTCCATATTTGAATTGCAATTAGGTCTCTCTCTCCTTCTCTGTATTCGAAAAACCGATTCTTTTTTCTAACCTGAAGGAAATTTTTTTGGAAGAAGAGATCATGGAGTGGCCAAGGGATGGCCTAAGAGGGAGTCTCTATTGTTTGTGGCATGAATGCTTTCTGCTGTTGTGTTGTGGCTCTCCCCTGTCATTGAGGCCAGTCATCTGCAGAGGCTCTCCTTGCCTGCAGTTTTGATTACCTAGTGTCTGGGTTGAATACAGTGAGGTTTATCTTGGTGGGCACTTGTGTGCATGTGAAAGGAGACCTTTAACCAACTCAACAGAACGAGGGTTGCAGAATGCTTTGCTCATGAGAGAGCATGTGGGCAGGGCTTTCTTCTATTCCCCTACAAGAGTTTCTGTTCTCCTCAAACTAAGCAACTTGGGTGAGGAAGGCAGTGCCCCCTGTGTTTGACTGTTGGGACCTCGTGTTTGAAGGTTAGGCAGTAATGTGCTCACAGTCCTATCTTTGGCCAGTAGCTCCGTCTTTATGCTGCTTTTGTGAGAGCCCAAAATTTCTTATGCTCCCATTGAGTAATCTCCACGAACACTGCCTCTCACACATGCACTGTCAGAACACACCATATTCCCATTGTGTCTCTTGGTATTGTCTTTTTTCATGGTTTCCAGGCTGTCTGCACCTGGTTGCTTCTTGCTTGTTGGTGTCCTCTCAAAGAGAAACACAGTGTTATCTCGAGTCGATGTCTGCAAAGCTGGCAAATCTGAAATCTCCGGCTCTCAAAACCCTCTGTTGTCAAGAACTCATGCCATTTGGAACCTCTGCTGTTCACAGCCAATAGCATTGGGAAACATGCTCCTTGTGGGTTCCCAGTGTTCTCCACTCTCCTATAACTTTGTCTTTTGCAATGTCTCACAACCCTCTGAAGCACCAACCGCCCACTTTCCCCATAAACCATGTTTCCAATCTTGCAACTTATTCTCTCTTTTGCTATGGAGTTTGCTTTGTATAGGCACCATGTCCATTACTGCCATGTTGAAGTTGATGTGGTAATATTCCTGTTGTGTCCCTGGCTAAAGACAAGTCTGGAGTTCCCAGACACTACTACCATCTCACTGTCCTGCAAAGCCACACAGAATCTTACCCAGCCATAAGCAAGAATGAATTCTTGCCACTTGCCTCATGTGGCAGAATTGTGAAGAACATTAGCCTATGTCACATCTATCAGTGCCAGAAAGACAAATAACATACGATTTCACTCTCTCCTGGTAGTCAAGAGAAATATTAAAAAAAAAAAAATACAAGGGAAAAGGGGACAAAGAATACGACTCTAACCAGGCACCCAAAATTTGGAGTTAGTTTGTAGATAGGTTAGTGATATCACGTGTTTATAAAAGAGGACTAAATTGGACATTCTTTGTAGGAAATATGGCAGAAAGTGATGGAATATGAGTTTTTAAGGCATATCAAATTAAATTGCTATCCAAAGAAGACTGACTTCTATCTCTTGAAATTTCAAATTATGTGTTATGTGAAACACAGAGACAATACTCACACACACAGATAAGACACACAAAAGATGAGTAGGAAGTGAGGAATTGCACTAAAGGATGGAAACCCCAAATAAAATACTCCAAAGTAGAAGTCACAGAGAATCCACATCCGAAACCAACCAAAATGAGAAAGATAAGTCCTTACCTATGAATAGTTAGTTCAAGTATTCAGGACTAAGTTCTCGTACCACTAGAAACAGATTGTTGGGCTGGATAATTAAAAATAAAAAGGGCAAAAAATTCCAATAAGAAAAGATAAAAAACACAACAAGCTCAACCTTTTGTTGCCCATAGGAGATTTCCTTTTAATAAAAAGATACACATTGCTCGAAAGTGAGGGAATGGGGAAGACATAGGTTATGCAATTGTCAAGGAGAAGAGAGCCAATGTGATTGTGCCTATAGCAGATAGAGGATTTTATTCCTTCGAGAGACAAAAGGTTACTGGAAGGTGTATTGTCTTGGTGGATTATCAAAACGTAAGAAACTTGGAAGAACTGCCAACATATACACCACCAACATGGGTGTATTTAATATTGAAAGCATGTGAAACGAAAGGAAGGGAGTTGTGGAACTCCATCCAATATATTTGGGGACTAGGATGTCCACTTTTTGCATAGGATAGATCATCCAGAAGGAAAGGTAGTAAATATCAACAGACATCATCATGGGCTCTCTAGACACCTTGAATTTTGGGGAAGAATGCATAAGTTGTGTCTCTCGTGACCATAACAAAAGTTCATCACAAGGGCAGTCTTAATATTGTCTATCACAGATCCTGTGCTGGAGTCCAAAACAAGTCCTAAATAATGGAAGAAAATTCAAATCCTATCTTGTATACTTATGACCACGAAGGTATGAAAATGGAAAGAAATCACTCTCCAAAGGTAAATACAGCCAGGCACTAATAGGTGAAAAACACAAAACACTCATGAACAACTAATGAATCAAAGAAAGGAAATTGAAAGGAAAATCAGAAAGTGCATCAACAATGGAAAGTAAAAAAAAAAAAAAAAAAAAATGGGATGATGCCAAAACATATTATGAAGAAAATATATAAGGTTAAACGCATGTATTTCAAGCAATTAAAAACACAGGAAAAAAGCAACCTACCTTGACGACATAAGGAACTGGAATAGGACAAACAAACTCCAAAGCTTACAGACAAAATGATATAATACAAATGTTCATTGAAATAAAAGAAATACAAACAAACCATGAGGAAAAAGTGAGAGAACTCACATGTCAGTTTTGAAAACTCACAAACTGAAGAAGCCATTACCTGGCTAAAACATGGAGACAAGCACACAGTTGGAAGTTTGAGACCACATGACCCTGATAGAAGGGGGAAAAAAATAACCTAAAAGACCCGTCTGTAGAATTTTGACAGCAAATCCAAGAACTGAGAGAAAAGGATAAATTCCAAGAAACATATCAACTCCCAAGATTATGTCAGAATTCCTACATAATCAGAACTTCCTACTAGTGGCTAAGGCATTTGAAGCAGTAATCAAACACCTGCCAAAACACAGAAGGCCAGGTCCAAATCATTTTCCTGGTCAACTCACCTAGACATTTAATGAAGACAAGGTCGTTTCATTTCATCAATTCCAGAAATGGAGGAGGCATGTATATTCTAATTTAGAAGTATAAAGACCCAATTCAGATAAGGACATTATGGGAACCAAATTCCATGCCATTTTAATAAGTAAAGATAATAAAAATACATTCCATTCCTTTTCTCTGTCTTCAACTGCTTTGAAAGGGCCAGATTGTTTTATGTTAATTTTTTTGTTACGTTGAGGAATCCAGCCTGTCATCCATTATAGCTTTTTGACAGATTAGTCGCTGATGCCTTAGTTCCATATACGACCTAGTGTTCATCCTAAGATATAACACAGCTCTTTTTTTCCCTTTTTTAAAAATTCATTTATTTTCAGCATAATAGTATCATTATTTTTCTTTTTAATTTATTTATTTTCAGCATAATAGTATCATTATTTTTCACCACACCCAGTGCTCCATGCAACCCATGCCTTCTATAATTCCCACCACCTGCTACCCCAACCTCCCACCCCCTGCCACTTCAAACCCCTCATATTGTTTTTCAGAGTCCATATTCTCTCATGATTCACTTCCCGTTCCAAATCCCCAGCTCCCTTCTAACTCCAATGTCCTTTATGCTATTTGTTATGCTCCACAAATAAGTGAAACCATATGATAATTGACTCTCTCTGCTTGACTTATATCACTCAGCATAAGCTCTTTCAGTCCCGTCCATGTTGGTACAAAAGTTGGGTATTCATCCTTCCTGATGGAGACATAATACTCCATAGTGTATATGGACCACATCTTCCTTATCCATTCGTCCATGGAAGGGCATCTTGGTTCTTTCCACAGTTTGGCGACCATGGCCATTGCTGCTATAAACATTGGGGTACAGATGGCCCTTCTTTTCACTACATCTGCATCTTTGGGGTAAATACCCAGTAGTGCAATTGCAGAGTCATAGGGAAGTTCTAATTTAATTTCTTGAGGAATCTCCATACTTTCTCCAAAGAGGCTGCACCAACTTGCATTCCCACCAACAGTGTAAGATGGTTCCCCTTTCTCCACATCCCCTTTAACACATGTTGTTTTCTGTCTTGCTAATTTTGGCCATTCTAACTGGTGAAAGGTGATATCTCTATGTAGTTTTAATTTGAATTTATCTCATAGCTAGTTATGATGAACATTTTTTCATGTGTCTTATAGCCATTTGCATGTCTTCATTGGAGAAGTGTCTGTTCATATCTTCTGTCCATTTTTTTTATTTGATTGTCTGTTTTGTGTGTGTTGAGTTTTAGAAGTTCATTATAGGTCCTGAATATCAATATTTTGTCTGTACTGTCATTTGCACATACCTTCTCCCATTCCGTAGGTTGCCTCTTTGTTTTCTTGACTGTTCCCTTTGCTGTGCAGAAGCTTCCGATTTTGATGAAGTCGCAAAAGTTCATCTTCGCTTTTGTTTCCTTTGCCTTTGGAGACATATCTTGAAAGAAGTTTCTGTGCCTGATATCAAAGAGATTACTGCCTATGTTCTCTAGGATTCTGATGGACCCCTGTCTCACGTTGAGTTCTTTTAACCATTTTGAGTTTAACTTTGTGTACGGTGTAAGAGAATGGTCGAATTGCATTGTCCTACATATAGCTGCCCAGTTTCCCCAGCACCATTTATTGAAGAGACAATCTTTTTTCCACTGTATATTTTTTCCTGCTTTGTCGATTATTTGACCATAGAGTTGAAGGTCCATATATGGGCTCTCTACCCTGTTCCACTGGTCGATGTGTCTGTTTTTATGCCAGTACCATGCTGTCTTAATGATCACAGCTGTGTAGTAAGGCTGGAAATCATGTAACGTGATGCCCCCAGTTTTATTTTTGTTTTTCAACATCTCCTTCGTAATTCAGAGTCTCTTTTGATTCCATTCAAATTTTAGGATTATTTGCTCCAGCTCTTTGAAGAATATCGGTGGAATTTTAATTGGAATAGCATTAAAAGCATAGATTGCTCTAGGCAGTATAGACATTTTACAATGTTTATTCTTCGGATCCAAGAGCGTGGAATGGTCTTCCATCTTTTTATGTCTTCTTCAATTTCTTTCATGAGTGTTCTGTAGTTCCTTGAGTACAGATCCTTTACCTCTTTGGTTAGGTTTATTCCCAGGTATCTTATTGTTTTTGGTGCTATAGTAAATGGAATCAATTTTCTAATTTCCCTCTCTGTATTTTCATTGTTAGTGTATAAGAAAGCCACTGATTTCTGTACATTGACTTTGTATCCTGCCATGTTGCTGAATTGCTGTATGAGTTGTAGTAGTTTGGGAGTGGAGTCTTTTGGGTTTTCCATATAAAGAATCATGTCATCTGCAAAGAGAGAGAGTTTGACTTCTTCATTACCAATTTGGGTACATTTTATTTCCCTTTGTTGTCTGATTGATGTTGCTAGGATTTCTAATATTATGTTGAACAAGAGTGGTGAGAGTGGGCATCCTTTTCTTGTTCCTGATCTCAACGGGAAGGACGCAAGTTTTTTTCCCCATTCAGGATGATATTTGCTGTGGGTCTTTCTTAGATAGATTTGATGAAGGTCAGGAATGTTCCCTCTATCCCTATACTTTGAAGCGTTTAAATCAGGAACAGATGCTGGATTTTGTCAAATGCTTTTTCTGCATCAATTGAGAGGAACATGTGGTTCTTCTCTCTTCTCTTATTAATTTGTTCTATCACATTGATTGATTTGCGAAAGTTGAACCATCCTTGTAGCCCAGGAATGAATCCCACCTGGTCATGGTGGATAATCTTTTTAATGTGCTGTTGGATCCTGTTTGCTAGGATCTTATTGAGAATCTTAGCATTCATATTCATTAGTGATATTGGTCAGAAAATATGCTTTTTGGTTGGGTGGTTGCCTGTTTGGGGGATCAGGGTAATGCTGGCTTCATAGAAAGAGTCAGGAAGATTCCCTTCTGCTTCAATATTTTTGAAACAGTTTCAGAAGAATAGGTGTTATTTCTTCTTTGAAATTTTGGTAGAATTCTCCGGGGAATCCATCAGGTCCTGGGCTTTGGTTTTTGGGAGGTTTTTAATCACCACTTCAATCTCGTTACTAGATATTGGTCTATTCAGGTTGTCAATTTCTTCCTGATTCAATTTAGGGAGTTTATAGTTTTCCAGGAATGCATCCATTTTATCTAGGTTGCTTAGCTTATTGGCATATAACTGTTGATAATAACCTCGGATGATTGTTTATACTTCCTTGGTGTTCATTGTGATCTCTCCCTTGTCATTCAAAATTTTATATATTTGAGCTTTCTCTCTTTTCTTTTGGATTAGTGTCACCAATGGCTTATCGATCTTATTGATTCTTTCAAAAAACCAGCTTCTAGTTTCATTGATACGTTCTACTGTATCTCTGGTTTCTAACTCATCGATACCAGCTCTCATCTCCATTATGTCCCTTCTTATCTGTCGAGTTGGTTTGATTTGTTGTTGATTCTCCAGTTCTTTAAGGTGTAGAAAAAGCAGCTGTGTTCTGGATTTTTCAGGTTTTTTTGGAGGCTTGGATGGCTATGTATTTCCCTCTTAGGACCACCTTTGCTGTACCCCATAGGTTTTGGATCAAAATGTCTTCATTGTCATTGGTTTCCATGAATTGTTTTTGATCTCCTGGTTGATCTAAGCATTCTTAAGCAAGATGTTCTTTAGCTTTCAGTTGTTTGAGTTCCTTCGGAACTTTTCCTTGTGATTGAGCTCAAGTTGCAAAGCATTGTCATCTGAGAATGTGCAGGGAATAATCTCAGTCTTTTGGTATCGGTTGAGTCCTGACTTGTGAACCCAGTATGTGGTCTATTCTGGAGAAGGTTTCATGTGCACTTGAGAAGAATGAGTATTCTTTTGCCTAGCGTGGAATGTTCTGCATATCTATGAGGTCAATCTGGCCCAATGTGTCATTCATTGATCTTGTTTCATTATTGATTTTCTGCTTCGATGATCTGTCTATTTCTGAGAGAGGTGGGTTAAGATCTCCAAAGATTTGTGTATTCATATCAATATGATTCATATCTTGATTAACAATTTTCTTATGTAATTGGCTTCTCACATATTGGGAGCATATATATTTACAATTGTTAGATCATCTTGGTGGATAGTCCCTTTAAGAATGATGTATTGTATCATATGGTTCTTGTTGTTTCTTTTATTGATGTGTTGTATCACATTGACAGATTTGCGGATGTTGAACCAACCTTGTAGCCTGGAATAAATCCCACTTGGTCGTGGTGAATAATCTTTATAATGTACTGTTGAATCCTATTGGCTAGTATTTTGTTGAGAATTTTCGCATCTGTGTTCATCAAGGATATTGGTCTATAGTTCTCTTTTTTGATGGGATCCTTGTCTGGTTTTGGGATCAAGGTGATGCTGGCCTCATAAAATGAGTTTCAAAGTTTTCATTCCATTTCGATTTTTTGGAACAGTTTCAGGAGAATAGGAATTAGTTCTTCTTTAAATGTTTGGTAGAATTTCCCCGGGAAGCCGTCTGGCCCTGGGTTTTGTATATGCTGAAAAAAGCATTTGACAAAGTACAGCATCCCTTCCTGATCAAAACTCTTCAAAGTGTAGGGATAGAGGGCACATACCTCAATATCATCAAAGCCATCTATGAAAAACCCACCGCAAATATCATTCTCAATGGAGAAAAACTGAAAGCTTTTCCTCTCAGGTCAGGAACACGGCAGGGATGTCCATTATCACCACTGCTATTCAACAGAGTACTCGAGGTCCTAGCCTCAGCAATCAGACAACAAAAGGAAATTAAAGGCATCCAAATCGGCAAAGAAGAAGTCAAATTATCACTCTTCGCAGATGATAAGATACTATATGTGGAAAACCCAAAAGACTCCACTCCAAAACTGCTAGAACTTATACAGGAATTCAGTAAAGTGTCAGGATATAAAATCAATGCACAGAAATCAGTTGCAATTCTCCACACCAATAGCAAGACAGAAGAAAGAGATATTAAGGAGTCAATCCCATTTACAATTGCATCCAAAACCATAAGATACCTAGGAATAAACCTAACCAAAGAGACACAGAATCTATACTCAGAAAACTAAAAAGTACTCATGAAAGAAATTGAGGAAGTCACAAAGAAATGGAAAAATGTTCCATGCTCCTGGATTGGAAGAATAAATATTGTGAAAATGTCTATGCTACCTAAAGCTATCTACACATTTAATGCAATTCCTATCAAAGTACCATCCATCTTTTTCAAAGAAATGGAACAAATAATGCTAAAATTTATATGGAACCAGAAAAGACCTCGAATAGCCAAAGGGATATTGAAAAGAAAGCCAACGTTGGTGGCATCACAATTCCGGACTTCAAGCTCTATTAAAAAGCTGTCATCATCAAGACAGCATGGTACTGGCACAAAAACAGACACATAGATCAATGGAACAGAATAGAAAGCCCATAAATAACCCTCAACTCTATGGTCAACTAATCTTCGACAAAGCAAGAAAGAATGTCCAATGGAAAAAAGACAGCCTCTTCAATAAATGGTGCTAGGAAAATTGGACAGCCACATGCAGAAAAATGAAATTGGACCATTTCCTTACACCACACACAAAAATAGAACTCAAAATGGATGAAGGACCTCAAGGGGCTAAAGGAATCCATCAAAATCCTTGAGTAGAACACAGGCAGCAACCTCTTCGACCTCTGGCACAGCAACATCTTCCTAGGAACAAGGCAAAAGGCAAGGGCAGCAAGGGCAAAAATGAACTATTGGGATTTCATCAAGATCAAAAGCTTTTGCACAGCAAAGGAAACAGTTAACAAAATCAAAAGACAACTGACAGAATGGGAGAAGATATTTGCAAATGACATATCAGATAAAGGACTAGTGTCCAGAATCTATAAAGAACTTAGCAAACTCAACACCCAAAGAACAAATAATCCAATCAAGAAATGGGCATAGGACATGAACAGACATTTCTGCAAAGAAGACATCCAGATGGCCAACAGACACATGAAAAAGTGCTCCCTATCACTCGGCCTCAGGGAAATACAAATCAAAACCACAATGAGATATCACCTCACACCAGTCAGAATAGCTAAAATCAACAAGTCAGGAAATGACAGATGCTGGAGAGGATGTGGAGAAAGGGGAACCCTCCTACACTGTTGGTGGGAATGCAAGCTGGTGCAGCCACTCTGGAAAACAGCATGGAGATTCCTCAAAATGTTGAAAATAGAACTGCCCTATGACCCAGCAATTGCACTATTGGGTATTTACCCTAAAGATGCAAACGTAGTGACCAAAGGGGCACGTGCACCCGAATGTTTAAAGCAGCAATGTCCACAATAGCCAAACTATGGAAAGAACCTAGATGTCCATGAACAGATGAATGGATCAAGAAGATGTGGTATATATACACAATGGAATACTATGCAGCCATCAAAAGAAATGAAATCTTGCCATTTGCTACAACATGGATGGAACTAGAGCGTATCATGCTTAGCGAAATAAGTCAAGCAGAGAAAGACATCATATGATCTCCCTGATATGAGGAAGTGGTGATGCAACATGGAGGCTTAAGTGGGTAGGAGAAGAATAAATGAAACAAGATGGGATTGGGAGGGAGACAAATCATAAGTGACTCTTAATCTCACAAAACAAACTGAGGGTAGGTGGGGGGAGGGGATTTGGGAGAAGGGGGTGAGATTATAAACATTGGGGAGGGTATGTACTTTGGTGAGTGCTGTGAAGTGTGTAAACCTGGTGATTCACAGACCTGTACCCCTGGGGATAAAAATATATGTTTATAAAAAATAAAAATTTAATTAAAAATAACGAATGATGTATTGCCCTTCCGTATCTCTGACTAAAGTCTTTATTTTAAAATCGAATTTGTCTGATATGAGAATCGCTACCCCAGCCTTTTTTTGAGGCCCATTGGCATGAAAGATGCTGCTCCATTCCTTCACTTTCATTATGGGTGTATCTTTAGGTTTAAAATGGGTCTTCTGTAGACAACATATAAATGGGTCCTGTCGTTTTACCCCTCTGCAACCCTGTGCCATTTTATGGGCGCATTTAGGCCATTCACATTGAAGGTGATTATTGATAGATACGTTTTTATTATCATCATGTTACCTTTGAAGACTTTCTTTCTGTAGACTGTCTCTATATTTCTGTTCAATGCTATTCTTGGGCTTTTTCCTCCTTTAAAGAAGCCCTCTTAATATTTCCTGCAGTTTCGGTTTGGTGGTTGCATAGTCTTTTAAGCCATGCCGGTCCTGGAAACTCTTTATCTCTTCATCAATTTTGAATGTCATTCTTGCTGGATAAAGTATTCTTGGTTGCATGTTCTTCTCATTCAGTGCCCTGAATATATCTTGACAGCCCGTTCTGGCTTTTCAGACCTCTGTGGACAGGTCTGACGTTATTCTGATGGGCTTTCCTCTGTACATAAGGATCTTCGTTTTCCTAGCTGCTTTCAAGAGGTTCTGCCTACAATTATAATTCTTCATTCTTACTATTAGGTGTATCAAGGACTTTCGAGGATCTGTAATCTTGGGGGGAAATTTTCAGCCTCTAGTACATAAACCTGGTTCCATTCCCAAGATTTGGAAAATTTTCATGTAGAACATGTTACACTATATCTTCTAGACTTCTTTATTTCTCCTCCCCTTCAGGGATTACAATAATTCTGACGTTGGAACTTTTCATGGCATCATTTATTTCCCTGATTCTGTTTTCGTGGCTCCGAAGCTGTTTGTTCCAGGCTTCTTCTTGGTCCTTTTTCTCTATCTGTTTGTCCTCTAGATCACTAATTCTATTATGTCTCAGTTACTCTAGCGTTGAGAGAATTTAGATTAGATTGGAATTCATTGAGAGGATTGTGAAGTTTATCCCTGGTAGCTTTCAGCTCTTCCCTTATATTAAAAACATGATCTCAGGTCATTTTTAGTTTAGCCCTAATCAATTCCATTTGATCACCCATGGCTTTCTCCAACCTAGCTATTGCTTGGATAATTGTTAGCCTGAATTCTCTATCCAACATATTGTCTATGTTGATAGCCATTATCTCTGTTGCAAAAGGACAATCCTCTGTATTTTTCTTCTGTTGGGCATTCTTCCTCCTAGTCATTTTGGTTAGAGATTGCTGAATGGGTGTAGCTGCCTGTATCGACTGTGGTGCAGTCAAGGTGCACCCTGGAATGCTTCTGATCACCAGGGTTTCCCACCCAAATGAGAGGAAAAAGAATAGGAAAAAAGAGAGAAGGAGAGAGACAGGAAGGAAAGGTGAGATAAAAGACAAGATTTAGCCAAAATGGGCTCCAAGGTAAGATATATGAAGTATACAAACAGACATAGACAAACAAAAAGACTGATAAATGTATATGACAAGAGAAAAAAATATATATATGCAAATAAAGGAAGAACCTCCCCAAAAAGAACCCTGATTGTAAGATTTATATGCTATTAGGACAAACACAGAAACACAGAAATTATGGTAGAAAAAAAAGTTGGGAGAGTGGTTGTAAATTCTCTGTGTGGGTGAGGAAGTTTGTTTTGATTCTTTCTGGATGAATCTTGATATCTTTGTTAAAGGACTCAACTTTCTTAAGATAAGGGGGGATTATGAATTGGTTTACCTATAGGGGTGGCATTGATTGGGGAAGGGGTATTACCTTGAAGTTAAGCTCTATATGAATATTTGAAAATAAAAATTTAAAAAATGAATTAACTAGAATAAACTAAACTAAAATTTAAAAAAAGAAGTTTAAAAAATAGAAATGCAAAAGGAAAACACAGGTGTTTGATTCAAAAAGTTCAGGTTAGAAGGTTAATATGGAATTTGATGTACTGGACATCTCACTGTGACGGTAAATAGGTCAAAAATTATCTATATAATAATAAAAAATTAACTATATAAAAAATATAAGCCAGAATAGTGGGATCTAATTAATAATAAAAATTGTCCTATGCAGTAGTGGTGGTTGTTCTTTTGTCATCTTTTTTTTTTTTTTTCCTTTTCTGGTTCGTTATTTGGGGGAGAGGCCTACCACGTGGGTTTTCAGTCCTTGAAGTTCTCTCAGCTATGTCCTCCCGCCACCCTCAAGGGGGTGGGCTCTGAGGAAACTGTTTTTTCGGGCTTTTGTTCTCTGGAAGTTTTTCTATTTGTTCACTTTTGCTTCTCTTTCTCGCCTAGACTGCTTTTGATGGTTTTTGTAGGTTTAGAGGAAAGCAAACTGTACCCTGACCTCCCTCTCATAGAGATGCTTCAATCTGGCTGCAGAGCCCAAATAAATCCCCCCTTGGCTGCTGGCAGAGCAGGTTCCCTGTCGTGGTCCCTGGGGACTCAGGACTTTTTGCTTGTACCCAAAACCATGGCAGTGGCGGCTGTTTGGGCAGCTCCAGACTGCCAGAGAAGATCGAAGCAACGATTGCACACTGAGATTTTCCCACTGGCTGGGGCTGGGAGTGCCTGGTCTTTCCAGTCTGAGAGCACCTGGCTGGCATTTGTGTGCCCCAATCTCAGGGGAGGGTCTGTGGCATGAATCGAAAGAACTCTGAAAGCAAAACAGGGACTTGTGTGGGGACTGCAAAAAGGCTGTGCTTCTGTTGGCTGGTTAGGCTCCTGGCCCCTCACGGGAGCTGGGTGCCACACACTCTCACGCGTTCTGGTGGTTCAGGGACCAAGACCTGGTTTCTCTACTGCACTCTCTCTGGCTATGGGCTAGGGGTGGCTGTCCTGGGTCTGGCGATTTAAGCCCCGACCCTAACACCCAGATTCCTGCAATTTCCCCCCCGTAATCCTTTGCTCTTTTTGACTGATTTCTACCAGACTCCCGAGTTAATGCTGGTCCCCAGGTGCAGGGCACTCTCGTATTGGGATATTACTTTCCAAAGGGTCACCTCTGGTGGCTCCCTCCCCCTTTTGTTTATCATCCAATATCAGTCTGACTTTCCCACTCCTCTTTACCTGCCCACTGGCGTCTTCTGCTCCAGTAGAGATCCAGACATGTATAAATCTGATCTCAGGCTGATTTCGTGGATGATTAGAGATCCTTGGAAGATAACCAGCTCACTTTGGGGTGCAGGTTGAAAGGGTGCCCCCTCCTACTTCCCCGCCATCTTGGCTATTTCCTAAGATATACCACAACTCCTAAACACCCATTAGCCAGTTCCCACATTCCCTGCATGTCTCTCTTTACTGTAACCCTCAGCATGGTTTCAGAGACCTGAGTCACTCCTGGTTTGTCTCCTTCTCTACATATTCTTTTCAGTTTTCCCTTCCTTCTACTAAGGCCATGGTATTCTTCCTGGGGGCATTTATGAAGGAAGTCATATGATATCGCCCTTTTTCTCCTTTTCCATTTCACATCACCCAGTACTGTGGCATTCGTGTCAATGCAAGTACCAGGGGTTCAAACTCCCTGATGGCTGAGGAATACTCTGTTGGCAATATGGACTACACCTTCTTTAACCACCAGTCTTTGCAAGGGCATTGAGGCTCAATCTACAGTTCTGTTCAGTTGGACCTTGTAGAGCATCAATATAGGTCATTCATTTTCCTCTGATTAAAAAGACTTATTTAACATGGCTATACCCATTACCACAGGAGGTAGAGTTAGCTAGTGATGACAAGGCCTGCTGTCCAGTGCTCTTCCTTAAGGGTTATCTATGATGCAGAAGGACAAACTCCTTGAAGCCTTTGCAAAGACATTTAAGGTAAAGCCAGGTAAACAGAGCCCCCTAATCGTTATGACTAGTATTTCTTAAAACTAGGAGATGTCTGCCCAGACAGCACAATATTTCCATGCCCTAACATCTTTCCTTGAAAAGGGACTTTTCGTCCCTTAGTCATTACTGATCCAAGGTTAAAGATGATGACAAGGACTCTCACACACAGGATGAAAACCTCACAGAGAGCTGATAATACCCAAGAGGCTTTACTGTTTCTTGAGATCTCTAGAAATTATAGTGGAAATAGCAAAGCCTTGCTGTCTCTGGAGAAATTCTGGACTAAATCCTGGTATACCTAATCTCATTTTCTTTTCTTTTTGTGTAGAAGGGGAAGTGGGATATTAACACACAAGACAAACTGAGTTCATGATCAGGCTCAGAGGGCTCTTTTTCTGTCCTTCCCCGGGCTTCCTACCTAGAGCTGTAGGACTCAAAGTTCATGTTAGAGGGACGGCTGCTTCAGTGAAGCCAGCTTCTGTGAATACCAAAGCATTGAGGTTATAACAACCTGTCCTCATTAACCCACGCCTGATCACTACACTTGGCTGGAATAGTCATGGGTGAGACAAGAGGAACACAAGCCCTTCCAAACTGCTGGAGCTGCCTGGGTCTCTCATCAAGGCAGTTTGCAAATCAAGTCGTTGTCACCTTCTCCATGGCCAAATTCATAGTCTTTGGTCGTGACTGTCATCACCAGCCCTCTGGACTTCGGAGAAAGGCATGATCCACCATTCCATCTTAGCCATAAAAGGCCGAGAAAAAATCATGCCTCAAACAAAGCCTCAAGGGAGGAAATGCGAGCCATGGACATGATTATTGTTCTCCCACCCAATCAGGGAAATTCTGATTAGGAATAAGGCCACCCAAGGAAAGCTCAACGGGAACACTCGGAACAGTGCCAAAGACATGTCTGGAGTCTTCAAGAGCTAGGACACGTGTACTTCGAGCATCTCTAGAAATTGTGACAAAATGGCCACCTTATATTCAAAGTGACAATGCACCAAAGGCAGACTCAATATCCTATACCGTTAGATCCAGGAAGGATACATGTACTTGGAGTCCACAGAAGCAAGCAGGGAGCATGTTGGACGAGACCTATAGCCCAAGTGAAGTGATCTGAAAGACTTCCATGCCTGTTTCAGAATGACAACTTGTATCTCCAAAAGGACGCTTTGAAGAGGATTCAAATGTTGAAGAACCTTTTGCATTCCCACAAGGTGTAGCAGCTCCTGTCTGGGTAACTGCATGGAGATGTAAAAGCACTAGCTTGCCTTAACCCTCTCATCACCATCCCCCAAATGGTTTTATGCAATAAGGAAACTGTCCCTTTTGTGGAAGATGGGCATGTTCTAATAGAGCCAGTAGAAATGTACAATGTGACAACAAGAGGCCATTACACCGTGACAGAGAGTGGATGCTAAAGGTTGTTAAGGGGATACAGGAAGACAAAGAACAGGAGAATGAACAAGGGATCTCTGAGCGAAGGTCTGGAATTTTAGGATGGTGGGAGGTTCTCTCTAACTGGCTGAATTCCATAGGGACCTAGGTTCAAATTAAATAAAACATTCTCTGGCCCAGTCGATCCTTGCACACTGAATTTGTTGTTGTTGTTGTTGTTGTTGTTGTTGTTTGTTTTGTTTTTGTCAAACAATGCACATGCCCATATTGGACAGAGAGACAGAGAGATAACAATCAGGGGGTGGAGCTGGAGAGGGAGAAGCTGGCTTCTCCCTGAGCAGAGAACCTGGGACCAGAGTCGATGCCAAGACCCTGAGATCATGAGTTGAGCTTAAAGCCGCCTCTGAACTGATGGACACACCCGGGACCCAACTTTTGACTTCTGAATGCATCCTTGTTCTAGACCAGAGCCGATGCCCTGTCATTGTTCAGAAATGCAAAGAATACCGATTTTGGCTTGGGCTGGTGTTGCTTAAGCTATCCACCTGCTTTGAGAGCTGGCATAGCTTGTCCTCTTGAAGTCAGTGACATGGCTATGGAGACAATACACTCCCATGCATATTTAGGTAAAGATAATTCCTCCACTGTTAGATTTTGCAGGGGTATTGACACTATGTCTTTTGGTGCTCTGCTTCTGTGGATGGTGATTGGAGTCCTCTGTGCCTCTGAATCTGGATCTCTTTTTCTGCTCCCAGATGAGGACATTTCAGGTCTAATTTCTCAAAGACAGGTTCGGCCCTTTTTTTTTTTTTTCTCTCACTCCTAGTTCTCCTACAATAGGCACCTTTTTCCATTCCTTGGAGTCAATGACTTCCTTAATCTCATTGCCATGTTCCATCATTCTTCCTTCTCTCTTTGGATTTCCTTCCTTATTTTCCAGTCTTTGTTTTCCAGGTCACTATATCAGACATCATTCTCTTTTCTCTTTGTCTAGAAAGGGGTAGTGGGACATTAACACCCAGGACATCCTGAGTTCTTGGTCATGCTCAGAGGGTTCTTTTTCTGTCCTTCCCCAGGCTTCCTACCTAAAGCCATCGGTCTCAAAGGTCATGGGAAAGGGATGTCTGCTTCAGTGAAGCCAACTTCTGTGATGTCACCAAGCTTTGAAGTCATAGAAACCACTCCTCCCCAAACAACACCTGATCTACACTTGGCTGGATTAGTCATGGGTGGGCCAAGAGAATTCCAAGTCCTCCCAATCCACTGGAGCTGCCTGGGTCTCTCACTAAAACAGTTTGCAAAGCGAGTTGGTGTCACACTCCCCAAGGCCACTTTTGCAGTCTATTGTCGTGACAGTCAGCACCAATCATCTGGACTACAGCAAAAGACAAGAATCCACCATTCCATCTTATCCACGATAGGCGAAGAAAGAATCAGGTATTGAACAGAGGCTTGGGAGGAACTCCATGTCCCCCACATGTATATGGTCCTCCCACCCAATCAGGGCACTTCTGACTAGGGAAAGCCCATCCAAGGAAACTTCACAGGAAGCACCCACAACCTTGCCAAAGGTAAGCCTGGAGTTTTTAACACCGAAGACATGAGTTCTTCTAACATCTCAAGAAATCATGCCAAGAGGGCTTCCCGATCTTCAAAGTGACCAAGCATGAATGTCAGACTCTACACCCTAGAAAATGAGTCCCAGGACGAACTCATGTACTTAGAGTCCACAGGAGCAAGTGTGAAGTATGTTGGAAGAGACATATTGCAGAAGGAAAGCCATCTGAAAGACACTCATCCCCGTTTCAAGAAGAAAACGTGTATTTCCAAAAGGAAACATGGAAGAGGATTCAAATGTCGAAGAACCTTGAGCATTCCCAGATGATGATGCAGCTACCCTGGAGGAACAGATGGAGATATGGCTGCACAAGCCTGCCTAACCCTCTCATGAAAACCCCCCTATTGCCTTCATGCGATAACTAGTGTCTCTTGGAGAAGATGTGCATATTCTAATGGAGCCAGGAGAGGAAGAACAATGTGACAACCAAAGGCCACACCAGCGGGACAGACAGCGGATGCTACAGGTTGGTGAGGAAGTACAGAAAGACAAAGAACAGGAGAATGAACAAGGGAGCACAGAACGAAGGTCTGGCATTTTAGGATGGTGGGAGGTGCTCTGTATCTGACTGCATTTCTTAGGGTCCTAGGTCCAATTAAATTGGAATCATTGTAATCTGTTTGTTCATTTGTTTGTTTTTCGTCAAAGAATGCACAGGCACGTATTTGAGAGAGAGACAGAAATATCACATTCAGAGGGTGGAGATTGGGAGGGGAATTACACTTGCCCTTGAGCAGGGAAACTGAGATCACAGTCAAGTCCCTGGCCCTGGGATCATAGATATGAGCTGAAGGCTGCCTCTGAACTGATGGACAAACCACAGGACCTAATTTTTGTTCTCTTAATAGCTCAGAGTTCTAGACAAGAACCACTGATCTGTCATTGTTCAGAAATGCAGGGGATACAGATTTTGTCTTGAACTAGCTTGTCTTGCTCTATTCTACCTGCTTCAAGAGCTGGTATAACTTATCATCTTGAAGTCAATGACTTGGCGATGGACACAATACTCTCCCACACGAATTTGGGTAAAAGGAATTACTCCATTGATAGCTTTTGCAAGGGGAATGACACTATGTCTTTTGGTGCTCTGCTTCTGTTGATGGTGATGAGAGTCCTCTGTGCCTTCGAATCTTGATCTCTGTTTTATCTCCCAGATGAAGGACATTTTCAGCTCTGATTTCTCAAAGAAATGTTTGGCCTTCTACATTCTCCAGCTCATAGGTCTCCTACAATAGGCACCTCTTTCCATTCTTTGGAGTTGATGATTTCCCAAGCTCATTGTCATCTTCCATCATTCTTCCTTCTCTCTTTCTCTTTTCTTCCTTCTCTTACAGTATTTGTCTTACAGGTTATTAATTTGATCCTATGCTTCTGCCAGCTTTTTTGACTTTGCATCCAGTCTGCTACAAATCTTTTCATCAGGGACCCAATACTTTATTATATTTTTTATCAGTTTTATCTCTGTGATTCGAGACTCCCTGATGTCTTCTGTGTGTTTCTGATGTACAGTGAGTATCCTGTTTGTTGCTTTTAATCCTCCATTGGGCGTGTTACATTTAGAGGTTTCACTTTGATAGCCTGGCCATGATCAATTCTTATTCTTTTTCCTCAGCATCAGTTGACTCTTCCATCTTTGCATTGTATCTATGTCTCTGTCTTATTCTCTCTATTCACAAAGTCCATTCTGTTTTCTAACCCCTTAGGTTAATGGCTTTAGGAAGAAGAGATCATGGAGTGTCCAAGGGCTGGCCCTTGAGGAAGACTCGGTTGAGTGTGGCATGCATGCCCTTTGCTGTTGTGTTGTGGCTGTCCCCTGTCCTTAAAGACAGTCATCTGCAGAGGCTCTCCTTGCCTTCCATTTCAAGTGTTTGGATTCTGTGCTGAATATGGTGAGGTTTAGCTTGGTATGCACTGGTTTGCCTGTGAAATGAATTTTTCAAACAACTCAACAGAAAGAAGTCCTGCGGAATGCTTTTGTCAGTAGAGAGCTTGTGAGCAGGGTTTCTTCTAGTCCCCTAATGGAAAATCTCTTCTCCTTTAACTAAGCAACTTGGACTTAGGAAGGCAGTCCCCCAGTGTTCCAAGGTTGGGACTTGATTTTTTTTACATGAGGCAGCTAATGTCCTCACCGTCAAGTCTTTGCCAGTAGTTTGGTCTTTATGCTGATTGTGCAAGAGCCCCAAATTTCTTGCACCCCCATCAAGTCGTCTCTACGAACACTGCCTCTCTCAGATGCACTGCCAGAACACACCATTTCCCACTGTGACCCCTCGTAGTGTCTCTGATCATGGTTTCCAGGCTGTCTTGTTTGTTTCATCCAGGTTGCTTGTTGGTGTCATCACTAGGAGCAACACAGTGTTGTCTCATGTTGTCTCAAATTGATATCTGCCAAGCCTGCTGATCTGAACAATCCGACCTCAAGACCTTTTTTTGGCAGTAACTTGTGCTCTCCAGATCCTCTGCTGGCCACAGCCAATGGCATTGACAAACTTGCTCCTTAGGGGTTCCCCCAGTGTTTTCCTCTCTCCTGTACCTTTGTCTTTTGCATTGGCTTACTGCCCTCTGAAGCACCAAACGTCCCTAAGCCATGCTCCAATCTTCTTCCATAGACTCTGCAACTTTTTTCTCTTTTGATGTAGCACTTACTTTGTAGGCTTCAGGTGAATTTCTGCCATGTGCAGTTGATGTAGTCATCTTCCTTTTGTTTTCATGGCTAATGACAATCCTGGAGTTCCCAGACACTACTACTATCTCATTGTCCTCCAAAGGCACCACAGACTCTTACCCAGCCTTAAGGAAGAATGAATTCTTGCCACTTGCCTCATGTGGCATAGTTATGGAGAGCATTGGGCTACTTCGAATCTCTCAGTCTCAGAAAGACAAATAATATATGATTTCACTCTCTCATGGTAGTAATGAAACATGTGAAAAAGCAGGGGTAAAGGGACAAAAAAATACAACTTTCCCCAGACACACAAAATTTTGTGTTTAAGGCAGGTTAGTGGGAATACGTGTTTATAAAAGAGGACTAAATGGGACATAATTTGTAGAAAATGTTTAACGTGATAAAATGTGAGTTTTCAAGGCATATAAAATTGATTTGCTATCCATAATGGCCGACCTCTTATCTCTTGAAATTTCATAATAAGTGTTATGTGAGTTGAGACAAGATAACGGGAAAGTAGGAAAAGGCACAGTCTCAGCCTTTACCCCATAGGATGGTGATTTCCTACCAAAGAACTCCAATAACCCAAGACATCAGACTGAGATCTGAATTGTACATGTCTAGATCTATACAGGGGCAGAAGACACAAGTGGGCAGGAAAAGCGGGGTGAGGACATCAGACTGAGATTAAAAGATAAACAAAAATGGAAGGGAGCCACCGAGGTGGCCTGTTGAAAAGTAATACCCCAATACTAGAGTGTCCTGCATCTGGGGACCAGCATTAACTTGGACTCTGACAGCACTTGAAAAGAGCAAAGCATCATGGTGGTAAATTGTGGGAATCAGGTGGCTGAGGACAGGGACTTAAGTCTGTGAACCCAGGACAGCCTCCCCTGACAGTGAGCTAGAGGGAGTGTGGTGGGGAAAGCAGGTCTTGGTCACTGAGCCACCAGTGAGCCCAAGATTGTGTGGGATCTGGTACCTGTGATGGGCTGAGAGCCTCACCAGACAGCAGAAAAGTGAGCCTTGCTAACAGAGTCTGAGACACATGCACCCCTTACTTTACCTGAGAAAGGTGTGCAAATGCACTGCCCAGTGCTTTTAGATGAACTCCATACTATCAGAGCCTGAGACGCGTGCGTGCCTCACACACTCTGAGAGAGGTGTGCAAAGGCCCAGGCTCGTGCTCTTGGACCCGTGCCCTGCTATCAGACCCTTCCCTGAGAGAGGTGCTTGCAAGCCCGGCAATCTTAGACCATGAAATGCCAGGCACTCCCAGCATGGGCAAACATGAAAATCTCAGTGTGCCTTCACTCCTTTGAACCTCTCTGGCGGACTGGAGCCTCCCAGAGAATGGCTGCTGCCATGGTTTGTCTACAAGCAGAAGATCTTGCGTACCCCAGGACCGTGACTCAAAATCTGCTCTGCCAACAGCCAGGGGGAAATTTATATGGAAACTGCAGCACCCGCAGGTGAGCAGACTGAGGCTTCTCTCTGAGAGGGAGGTTGGGGTGTAGTTTTCTTTCCTCTAAACCTCCAAAAATTATCAAAAGCAGTCTAGGCAAGAGAAAAAAAACTGAACAAACAAAACCTTCAGAGAAGAAAGTCTTAAAAAATAGGTTTCCTCAAAGCCCACCCCCTTGAGAGAGGTGGGAGGACATAAATCAGGGAACACCATTGACTGAAAATCACCTGGCAGGCCCTTCCCCCAAAAAATAACAACCAGGAAAAAAAAAAAGACTACAAGAGAACAACCACCCCTATTTCAGAGACACAAGTTTGATTTTTAACCCTTTCCCACTATTCTGATACATTTGTTATATATAGATAATTTTTTAACCAATTTCCCATCACACTGAGATGTCCAGTACATCAAATTCCATATTAACCATCTAACCTGAACTTTTTGAATCATACACCTTGGTTTTTCTTTTGCATTCTATTTTTAATTTTTTTAATTTAGTGTAGTTTAGTCTGGTTTATTTTTTTAATTTTATTTTTTAATGTTAATATAGAGGTAAACTTCAAGGTAATCCCCTTGCCCCAATCAATGCTACCCCTATAGGTAAACCAATTTTTAATCCCCCTTTATCTAGGAAAGTTGAGTTTTTTAACAAAGATATCAAAAATATCAAGATGCATCTAGGAAAAATGAAAATAAACGTCCTCACCCACACAGAATTTATAATCAATCTCCTATCTTTATCTTTGCCAGTGTTTCCGTATTTTTGTGTTTGTCCTGATACTATACAATTCTTATACTCGGTGTTCTCTTTGATGAGGATATATATATATATATATATATATATATATATATATATATATATCGAGGAAAGCACATCAGGATCACCTGGAGATAGATATATATCTTGCCCCATATAAAAGTAGTATCATGTCATATACATTGATCAGACTTTTTGTTTGTCTGTGTTTTTAAATCTTTCCTTAGGGCACATATGGGCTGAACATTTTTTATCTTCCCTTTTTTTCCCTCACTCTCCATCTCTCTTTATTTTCTTTATCTTTTCTTTTTTCTCTTGTTTCGGTGGGGAATCCTGTTTGCTCTGATGCATTCCAGGGTGCACCTTGACTGCACCTCGGTCGATACATCCAGTTATATCCGTTCAATCATCTCTCACAAAAATGTCTATGAAGAGGAAAGAAACAGAGAAGAAACATACAGAGCATGGGCCTTCTGCAACAGAGCTAATGGCTTTCAACAAAGTCGATATGTATGAAAGAGAATACAGGCTCACAATTATCCAGGCAATAGCTAGGTTTCAGAAAGCCATGGATGAAAAAAAAAAAAAAAAAGTTTGAATGGAGCAGAACTGAAAGCCACAATGGATGAAGTTCACAATGTTCTCAACGAGTTCCAATTGAATCTAAATTCTCTAAATGCTAGGGTAACTGCAAAAGAAGATAAAATTAGTGATCTTGAGTACCAACGGAGAGAGAAGTTCAGGAAGAAACCTGGAACACACAGCTTAGAAGCCACAAAAACAGAACCAGGGAAATAAAAGATGACATGAAAAGTTCCAATATCATAATTATAGGAATCTCTGAAGGGGAGGAGAAAGAAGGAAGTTGAGAAGATATAGTGGAACAAGTTCTTCATGAAAATACACCCAGTCTTGCAATTGGAGCCAGCCGTCATGTACTATAGGCAAAACAGTCCTCTCCCCAATATTATAGAGTAAAAAAAAAAAAAAAAATCAAGGCACCTGATAGTAAAACTTAAAAACCATAAGTGTAGATACAATTTCTTGAAAGCCGCTAGGACATAGAGGGTCCTTACGTACAGAGGAAAGCACATCAGGATCACCTGGCTATCCAGAAAAGGTTGGCAAGATATATTCAGGGCATTTAATGAGAAGAACATGCAGCCAAGTATACTTTATCCAGCAATACTGACATTCAAATTGGATGGAGAGATAGTTTTCAAGACCGGCAAGCTTAAGAGACTATGCAACCACCAAGCCGATATTGCAGGGTATATTAAGGGGGGTTCTATAAAAGAGGAAAAATCCTAAGAATAGCATTGAACAAAAATATAGAGACAATAAACAAAAAGAAAGACTTCAAAGGTACCTCAATGTCAATAAAAACGTACCTATCAGTAATCACTCTCAATGTGAATGGCCTAAATACGCCTATAAAACAGCACGGGGTTGCAGATTGGATAAAACAACAGCGCCCATCCATATGTTGTCTACAAGAGACCCATTTTGAACCTAAAGATACACCCAGACTGAAAGTGAAGGGATGGAGTAGCATATCTCATGCCAATGGGTCTCCAAAGAAGGAAGTGGTAGCGATTCTCATATCAGACAAATTAGATTTTAAACTAAGACTGTAGTCAGAGATACAGAAGGCCACTACATAATCCTTAAAGGGATTATCCACCAAGATGATCTAACAATTGTAAATATCTATGCCCCCAATATGGGAGAAGCCCATTACATAAGAAAACTGTTAGTCAAGATAAAGAGTCATATCGCTATGAATCCATAAATAATACGAGATCTTAACATTCCTCTCTCAAAATAGACAGAACATAGAAGCAGAAAATCAATAAAGAAACAAGAGCATTGAATGATACATTGGGCCAGATGGACCTCATAGATATACAGAACATTCCACCCTAGAACAACAGAATATTCATTCTTCTCAAGTTCACATGTAACCTCCTCCAGAACAGAGTACATACTGGGTCACAAATCATGACTCAACCGATACCAAAAGACTGAGACTATCCCAGCACATTCTCAGATCACAGTGCTTTGAAACTTGAGCTCAATCACAAGGAAAAGTTCAGAAGGAACTCAAACACATGGAATCTAAAGGGACCTTGCTTAAGAATACTTAGATCAACCAGGAGATCAAAGATGAACGGAAACAATGTCATAGAAACCAATGAGAATGAAGACACTTGGGTACAAAATCTATGGGATACAGTAAAGGCAGTCCTAGGGGGGAAATACATAGTCATCCAAACCTCCTTCAAAAAAAAATTTTTTAAAAAGGGAAAAATACAGAACCCAGCAGCTGTCTCTAACCTTAAGAGACTGCGGAATCAATAAAAAATCCAACCAACTCCACAGAAAAGAAAGGAAACAATCAAGATTAGAGCTGAGATAAATGAGGTAGAAACCTGAGATATAGTAGAATGCATCAATGAAACT